>NC_053025.1:374684078-374899264 GCF_003073215.2 Triticum urartu | reverse complement strand
CCATCCTTACTTCCATGCCTCGATGGATATTGCTCAAAACTCAATTTTCGTACATAGATGAGTACTGTGATGCAATTCAATACGAGGGTCTTGTGTTTGCTGCAACCAATCGTGGCACTATTTTTGCATGGAATCATCATGCTTTTGGTACGTTTGTCTTCCATCGTAATTATAATTGTTTCATCCACATGCATGCGGGTTAGCTATTTTCCCATTACTAATTAACCTTCTTGTGTTTCTAAGGTCATGTGAACATTCCACCACCTATACTTGAAAATTGTGATAACCAAGGGGGAGATCCCAATGCTGATGATCACGAGCATGAGGACGAGTAGGACCCATATACTTAGTGGCGCCTGGCAACTTATTCCGATTGTCTGTATACAGGGCATTGCTGATGTTACTAAGGAAGCAGGTGTTGTCTCGCATGGTCACACTCTCTAGACCTATCCCAACATCCGTTGCAGGGTATTCGAGATCGATACTAGTGTACTAGCGCCAACACCTTCTCCCTGGTTCAGTATTGAAAGTCTTGGAGGAAACTCGCTCTTCCTTGGACAAAACTATCCAATGATGGTGAAAGGTGATCCAGCTGTTGTTGACACAATTTTACTACCATTTATGAGAAGCAATTGTATCTATACCTCAATCATTGCTATGCTTCCCTACCATCACAATATGCGTCCTGACATAGCCCACTACAGCTTGGATGATCAGTCCTGCGTTGGTCTCGAGATTGACAGTAGTTGGCCCTTCCCAGAGAATCACTTCTGGTTCAAAGCAAGCGTTTCCAAGGACGACGAGTGGTTGAGCTGAAGTTCATTTCATTGCTTTGTTCTTTGTTGCGTGAGAAAAACTTTACTTTACTAGAATGTTTTGTTGGAAATGATCTATAATCCAATGTGTATCCTCGTTGTCGTTGTGGGTTGATGACTTGTTGTATGTAATCAATGGTACATTTGCATATGCATCCATCAACTCACGTCTACTAGTGGTGTCCATATGAACAGTGCTAGTGATTTTAGTTGCAAAAAATAGATAGTGCTAGTGATTTTTAGCTGCATATTTTGAAAAATCACAGAGTTATAATGTTGATAAATGGCAATGTTACTAGATAAACAAATGTCAATCTTTCCAGTTTGACAAATGGCAACATACCCAAAATGACATATGCAAATCTTACCTAATTGTTTCTACATGGTTGCACACGGGTCATGCAAAACAACCATTTGCATTGAAGGGATGCACAAATCCTACACTGCGAGGGAAGACCATAGCTCTCACTTTGCATACGGGTGTTCTATCTAAAACATTTGCAATCAAGAGCTGCAGAAATCCTGCTCGACACATTTTCCCTTGGCTTCCTGGGGAAGCTGTCGGTTTGCATACGGGTGTTCTAACTAAAACGTTTGCGATGAGTTTTTTATATTTAAATACCATTGACGTTTTTTTCAAAAGAAAATCGTTTGATAAGTCTATACATTAAGAGAGAAAAATGTAAGTTCATTCAAGACATATCTTTCATTCAGTAACACTTCAAATTTATATTCATATGATTGAGAATTCATGATACAGTATTAAACCCCCCAAAAAACAATTTCATGCGGAGGCGGCGCGCCGTACCTTCATTGTCGTTGTCGTCCTCCAGGACGCTGTTGTTTAAGTCTTCAAGAAAGCACAAAATGTTCTTCACTTGTAAATCAAACATCATGTCGTCGCGCGATCGACGGGCGGGGCGCGGGAGGACGACAACTAGCGCCGCTGAGAGGTAGTGGTCGACAGTAGCGTCCCATGCCGCTGAGGGGGGCACGGGCGTGGCGGGTGCAGCTAAACGCACGGGGACCAGCGCCATGGTGCGTGGAGGGACGCGCACGGGCAGGGCACGGGCGCGGCAGGTGCATCCAAACGCACGGGGGCCGGCGCCACGGTGGGTGGAGGGGCACGCACGGGCATGGGCGCTAACGCTGGCATGTACATGAGCTCGCGCGGGTCCGCGGATACCTCGCTGACACCCACGGCTTCCAGCTCTGCAATAGTGCTCGGCGACAAGCCCGTCAATGCTACGGGGATGGTCGCTAGCGCGAGCACGGGGATGGGAGCGGGGGAAGCAACCGCCACGCGGCCAGCTCGTTCTGGGCCATGTCCATGAGGCCCCATTCCTCCTTATTTTCTATCTCCTCCGGCTCGGAGTCGACTTCATCAAACTTGAAGACTAGTGGCAGATGATCATTCTGCGCCATGGCACTGGCGGAGGTCTGCGGGAGGGAGGGGAATGGGTGGAGAACAGTAAGGCCGCCCGTATTAAACAGCGTCTCAAGCGCCATTAATGGAGAGGAAGGAGGGCGGCCATGGAAGTCAAAGGGCTCGCTTCCCACTGAGCCTGCGCATCGTACAGCTCACACGCTTCTCGGTGAGCCTGCGCATTGCAGGACAGCTTGCACGCCTCTCGGTTAGCCTGCGCACAGAACTCCGCTCACGCGCCTCCCGTTCAGTCAAGGTCAAGCAACTATCCACACATCACCTCCTATAGACATTAAAATGAAGACACGTGGCGTCACATGAATGGTTAACAGAACACACATAATTTGAATTATACAAACATTTGAGATATTAAAGTGGCAGCTATTTTTTCAAAATGCCTTTGTTGGTTGTTATTCGACTACGCCTTCTCTCAAAATGGACACGAAAAATACCACAGCATATCGGGTGCCATTCCATGAAAGCATGCCAAGTTTCATGAATTTTAGACGAGTATTGGATTTACTAGAATTGAAAAACAAAGTATCTCAACGTTTTGGCGGCAATCAACGGTGCCATGGTGTTTAAATTCATTCCCCAAGGACACATATTTGACTTTTCAACCAATTTATATGCATTAGAGCATCTGCATTTAGTACAAATTTGAATTATAGACATAAATGCATTTCAAACTCAATTAATGCATCAAAATGTCCAAACTATCCCGAAAATTCCCAAAAATTGACACAACACTCCTGTTGTTCTATGTTGTCACGAGAAAAAATTTGAAAGCAATAAGAGGCAATGGATATCGTTTCGTCCCCAAAGGTGGGACGTTCCCTACCGAAACCATCAAGCTTGTTGTGAGAAGCATATCCCCAAACCTGCCCCAAATGGGAGAAAAAAATTACCATGACATGTTGATGCCGCTCCATGATAGCATGCCAAGTTTCATGAATTTCGCACGAGCTTTGGATTTACTAGAATTTAAAAACCAGGTCTCTCAATGTTTGCGGCCGAGTGACCATGTAGGGTGTTTGACATTCATTCTGATTTCTTGCATGGGACCTAAGAATGCACCCAAGGACAACAATTTGATTTTTCAACCAATTTATATGCATTAGAGCATGTGCATGTAGTTCAAATTTGAATTATGCACATAAATGCATTGAAAACTCAATTAGTGCATAAAAATGGTCCAAACGAACCCCGGAAAATCCCAAAAATTGGCACAACACTTGTGTAGTTCTATGTTGACATGAGAATTGTTTTGAAAGCAATAAGAGGCAATGGATATCATTTCGTCCCCAAAGGTGGGACGTTCCCTACCGAAACCATCAAGCTTGTTGTGAGATGCTCTGGTTTGTGAGAAGCATATCCATGAACCTGCCCCATGGGAAAAAAATATACCAAGGCATGTTGATGCCGCTCCAAGATAGCACACCAAGATTCATGTATTTAAGATGAGCTTTGTTTTTACTAGAATTTAAAAACCAGGTATCTCAATGTTTGCGGCAGAGTGACCATGGTAGGGTGTCTGACATTCATGCCCATTTCGTGCATGGGACCTAAGCATGCAACCAAGGGCACAAATTTGAATTTTCAACCAATTTATATGCATTAGAGCATGTGCATGTAGTTCAAATTTGAATTATGCACATAAATGCGTTGAAAACTCAATTAATGAATAAAAATGTCCAAACGAACCCTGAAAAATCCTAAAAATTGACATAACATTCATGTTGTTCTATGTTAACACTAGAAATTTTTTGAAAGAAATAAGAGGCAATGGATATTGTTTCGTCCCTAAAGGTGGGAAGTTCCCTACCGAAACCATCAGGCTTGTTGTGAGAAGCTCTGGTTTGTGAGAAGCTTATCCCCAAACCTGCCGCAAATGGGACAAAAAATTTGCCACAACATATTAATGTCGCTCCATGATAGCATGCCAAGTTTGATAAATTTCGGACGAGCTTTGGAATTACAAGAATTTAAAAACCGGGTCTCTCAATGTTTGCGGCTGAGTGACCATGGCAAGGTGTTTGACATTCATTCCCGTTTCTTGCATGGGACCTAAGCATGCACCCAAGGACACAATTTTGATTTTTCAACCAATTTATATGCATTAGAGCACGTGAAGTAGTTCAAATTTGAATTATGCATGTAATGCATTTCAAACTCAATTAATGCATCAAAATGTCCAAACGAACCCCAAAAATCCCAAAAATTGACACAACACTCCTGTTGTTCTAAGGGGACACGATAAAAATTATGAAAGCAATAAGAGGCAATGGATATCATTTTGTCAACAAAGGTGGGACGTTCCCTACCGAAACCATCAAGCTTGTTGTGAGAAGCATATCCCCAAACCTGCCCCAAATGGGACAAAAAAATTTACCACGGCATGTTGATGCCCCTCCATGATAGCATGCCAAGTTTCATGAATTTTGGACGAGCTTTGGATTTACTAGAATTTAAAAACCAGGTATCTCAATGTTTGCGGCCGACTGACCGTGGCAGGGTGTTTGACATTCATTCCCATTTCTTGCATGAGACCTAAGCATGCACCCAAGGACACAGATTGGATTTTTCAACCAATTTATATGCATTAGAGCATGTGCATGTAGTTCAAATTTGAATTATGCACATAAATGCATTGGAAACTCAATTAATGCATACAAATGTCCAAACGAACACCGAAAATCCCAAAAATTGACACAACACTTCTATTGATCTATGTTGACATGAGAAAATTTTCGAAAGAAATAAGAGGCAATGGATACCGTTTCGTCCCCAAAGGTGGGACGTTCCCTACCGAAACCATTAAGCTTGTTGTGAGATGCTCTGGTTTGTGAGAAGCATATCCCCAAACCTGCCCCAAATGGGACAAAAATTTACCATGGCATGTTGATGCCGCTCCATGATAGGATGCCAAGTTTCATGACTTTCGGACGACCTTTGGATTTACTAGAATTTAAAAACCGGGTATCTCAATGTTCGCGGCCGAGTGACCGTGGCAGGGTGTTTGACATTCATTCCCATTTCTTGCATGGGACCCAAGCACGCAACTGAGGGAACACATTTGAATTTTCAACCAATTTATATGCATTAGAGCATGTGCATGTAGTTCAAATTTTAATTATGCACATAAATGCATTGAAAACTCAATTAATTCATAAAAATGTCCAAACGAACCCTGAAAAATCCCACAAATTGACACAACACTCCTATTGTTCCATGTTGGCACGAGAAAGTTTTTGAAAGCAATAAGAGACAATGGAAATCATTTCGTCTCCAAAGGTGGGACTTTCCCTACCGAAACTATCAGGCTTTTTGTGAGAAGCTCTGGCTTGTGAGAAGCATATACCCAAACCTGCCCCAAATGGGACAAAAAATTTACCACGTCATGTTGATGCCCCTCCATCATAGCATGCCATGTTTCATGAATTTTGGACGAGCTTTGGATTTACTAGAATT
Organism: Triticum urartu; assembly: GCF_003073215.2. Classification (NCBI taxonomy): domain Eukaryota; kingdom Viridiplantae; phylum Streptophyta; class Magnoliopsida; order Poales; family Poaceae; genus Triticum; species Triticum urartu. The sequence continues at coordinate 374,893,552 of NC_053025.1, read as the reverse complement.
TAAAAACCAGGTATCTCAATGTTTGCGGCCGACTGACCGCGGCAGGCTGTTTGACATTCATTCCCATTTCTTGCATGGGACCTAAGCATGCACCCAAGGACACAGATTTGATTTTTCAACCAATTTATATGCATTAGAGCATGTGCATGTAGTTCAAATTTGAATTATGCACATAAATGCATTGGAAACTCAATTAATGCATAAAAATGTCCAAACGAACACTGAAAATCCCAAAAATTGACACAACACTTCTATTGATCTATGTTGACATGAGAAAATTTTCGAAAGCAATAAAAGGCAATGGATACCGTTTCGTCCCCAAAGGTGGGACGTTCCCTACCGAAACCATTAAGCTTGTTGTGAGAAGCTCTGGTCTGTGAGAAGCATATCCCCAAACCTGCCCCAAATGGGACAAAAACTTACCACGGCATGTTGATGCCGCTCCATGATAGCATGCCAAGTTTCATGACTTTCAGACGAGCTTTGGATTTACTAGAATTTAAAAACCAGGTATCTCAATGTTTGCGGCCGAGTGACCGTGGCAGGGTGTTTGACATTCCTTCCCATTTCTTGCATGGGACCCAAGCACGCAACTGAGGGCACACATTTGAATTTTCAACCAATTTTTATGCATTAGAGCATGTGCATGTAGTTCAAATTTGAATTATGCACATAAATGCATTGAAAACTCAATTAATTCATAAAAGTGTCCAAATGAACCCTGAAAAATCCCACAAATTGACACAACACTCCTGTTGTTCTATGTTGACACGAGAAAGGTTTTGAAAGCAATAAGTGACAATGGATATCGTTTCGTCTACAAAGGTGGGACTTTCCCTACCGAAACTATCAGGCTTTTTGTGAGAAGCTCTGGCTTGTGAGAAGCATATGCCCAAACCCACCCCAAATGGGACAAAAAATTTACTACGGCATGTTGATGCCGCTCAATGACAGCATGACAAGTTTCATGAATTTTAGATGAGTTTTGTATTTACTAGAATTTAAAAACCACATATCTCAATGTTTGCGCCCGAGTGCTGGTGGCAGGGTGTTTGACATTCATTCCCATTTCTTGCATGGGACCTAAGCAGGCAACCAAGGACACAAATTTGAATTTTCAACTAATTTATATGCATTAGAGCATGTGCCTGTAGTTCAAATTTGAATTATGCACATGAATGCGTAGAAAACTCAGTTAGTGTATAAAAATATCCAAGCGAACCCTGAAAATCCCAAATATTGACACAACACTCCCGTTTGTTGTATGGTGATACTAGGAAAAAAATTGAAATCGAGAAGAGGCAACGGATATCGTTTCGTCATGAAAGGCGAAACGTTCCCTACCGAAACCATTACACTTGTTGTGAGAAGCTCTTATTTATGAGAAGCTTATACCCAAACTTGCCCCAAATGGGATAAATTTTTTACCACGGCATGTTGACGCCGCTCCATGATAGAATGCCAAGTTTCATGAATTTCGGACGAATTCTGGATTTACTAGAATTACAAAAGCAAGTACGTCGACGTTTGCCGGATAGCCACGGTGCCGTGATGTTCGAATTTCATCCCCATTTCTTGCACGGGCCGTAAGCACAAACCCATGGACACATATATGATTTTACAACCCATGTTGGTGCACCGGAGCATGTGCATGTAGTTTAATTTTGAATTGTGCACCTGAAATGGCTAGAAAACCAATTTAATGCACAAAATGTTCAAATGAACCCTGAATAATTCCAATTCTTGTACGGCACACATATAGTTGCACGTTCACTGCATATAAAAGGTCGAGCAATTCAAGCACCGTCCATTGCCGCTGTGACCCCATTATGTAATTCAAATTAAGACGAAAATCAAGTAGATCGCAGATGGTTTATTATCACCAACCGTGTGATATGCACCACAAAATATCCTGGAGCACCATTGGTGTATAGTATGCCTATGGCTTACGCGAGAAGTTGCGTCGGCTACAGTCCACAACCGGCGTCTCAAGCACACTAGCTCACTCTGCAAATATCATTTCACTATTCAATCGTCGCCAGTGAAAGATGGGCACGTGGACCCGCGTCATGAGGGCAACTTTGGTGGGCCACTCCGGCGAGAGCGCGGCCGTAGCTGCCATGCGTGTGCTAACAAGGTGCATGAGCGCGGCCGAAATCTGCGACTGGGAGGCCAAGGCAGCCTAAACGACCTCTGTTGCTTCTCAGGCGGCGGCAGCAAGATCTGCCTCGAGGATAGCAACTGGCGAGATTTGCATAGCAGCTGTCCATTCTACAGCGGCGGCCTTAGCCTCCGCATACCTTGCGACGACGGAGCCCGTCCAAGCCCAGATCGGGGCCGCCCACACCCAGCTCATGGCGGCCTTTTCCAAAGAGATGGCGGACGCGGATGCTGAGATGCTTGCCGAGTATGGTGCGATGGATGCCTTGGAGCCCCTTCCCCAAGAGACCCTCGGGCGCGAGCTAGACATGGAGGCGGCAGTGGAGATCGACGAGAACCGGCCGTAGTAGTACTCTTTGTTTTGTTTAATTATAAGAGCGCCGGTCTTTAATTTGCTAGAGTAATGTTTAGGTCAACTAGATCTGTTTAATTGCTGAACTTGCTCGATTAAGAAATGTGGGTGTGTTGTAGTCGCCTTTGTGTACCCAAATTATGCAATGACGTGGAAGACCACTGTAACCAGGGGAATTCGAACCAAAAATTTTGACGTTCAAACTCATCACACACGGGTTAACCTAACTCAATCATTTGTGATATTGATACGTCTCCATCGTATCTATAATTTTTGATTGTTCCACGCCAATATTCTACAACTTTCATATACTTTTGGCAACTTTTTATACTATTTTTTGGACTAACATATTGATCCAATGCCCAGTGCCAGTTCCTGTTTGTTGCATGTTTTTTGTTTCGAGAAAATCCATATCAAACGGAGTCCAAACGGGATAAAAAACGGACGGAGAATTTTTTTGGAATATATGTGATTTTTGGGAAGTGAAATCAATGCGAGACGATTCTCGAGGGGCCCATGAGGCAGGGGGCGCGCCCCAGGGGGCAGGCGCCCCCTAACCCTCGTGGCCACCTCGTAAGGCGGTTGATGCCCTTCTTTCGCCGCAAGAAAGCAAATATCCATATAGAGATCATGTTAAAATTTTAGCCCAATCGGGGTTACAGATCTCCGGGAATATAAGAAACGGTGAAAGGGAAGAATCTGAGAACGCAGAAACAGAGAGAGACAGAGAGACAGATCCAATCTCGGAGGGGCTCTCACCCCTCCCACGCCATGCAGGCCATAGACCAGAGGGGAGACCCTTCTCCCATCTAGGGAGGAGGTCAAGGAAGCAGAAGAAGGAGGGGGCTCTCTCCCCCTCGCTTTCGGTGGCACCAGAGTGCCACCGGGGGCCATCATCATCACCGCAATCTTCACCAACAACTTCACCACCATCATCACCAACTCTTCCCCCCTCTATGCAGCGGTGTATCCTCTCTCTTTCCCGCTGTAATCTCTACTTAAACATGGTGCACAACGCTATATATAATTTCCCAATGATGTATGGCTATCCTATGATGTTTGAGTAGATCTATTTTGTCCTAATAGGCTATTTGATGACCGTGATTGGTTTGAGTTGCATGTTTTATTATTGGTGTTGTCATATGGTGCTCTCCGTGTCGCGCAAGCGTGAGGGATCCCCGCTGTAGGGTGTGGCAATATGTTCATGATTCGCTTATAGTGGGTTACGTGAGTGACTGAAACACAAACCCGAGGAAGGGGGTTGTTGCGGATGGGATAAAGAGGACTTGATGCTTTAATGCTATGGTTGGGTTTTACCTTAATGATCTTTAGTAGTTGCGGATGCTTGCTAGAGTTCCAATCATAAGTGCATATTATCCAAGTAGAGAATGTATGTTAGCTTATGCCTCTCCCTCATAAAAAATTGCAATAATTATTACCTGTCTAGTTATCGATTGCCTAGGGACAAATAACTTTCTCGTAACAACAAGCTCTCTACTAAACCTAACTTAGTTGTGTCTTTATCTAAACAGCCCCTACTTTTTATTTACATGCTCTTTATTATCTTGCAAACCTATCTAAGAACACCTACAAAGTACTTCTAGTTTCATACTTGTTCTAGGTAAAGCGAACATCAAGCGTGCATAGAGTTGTATAGGTGGTCGATAGAACTTGAGGGAATATTTTTTCTGCCTTTAGCTCCTCGTTGGGTTCGACAATCTTACTTATGAAAACTAGTGCGATCCCCTATACTTGTGGGTTATCAAGACCTTTTTCTGGCGCCGTTCCCGGGGAGCAATAGCGTGGGGTGAATATTCTCGTGTGTGCTTGTTTGCTTTACCACTAAGTAATTTTTATTTGTTGTTCTTAGTTTTTTTCTATCTTTAGTTATGGGTACGAAACGCAAAATACCAAAAAAATTAGTTGTGCCTACTAAACCAATGGTTGAAGAACCACTCAAAATCTATCACACTGCTGAAGCTTATTACTTGGATCATCTTCGATCCCTATGTGCTCGTGCTGAAACCCCAACTAGCTTAGTTGAGGGCAAATCTTTAGATGAGCATGCTTGTTATGTGCGACACCGAATATCTGAAAAAGGGGAAATTTTACTGGGTCAAATTCATCGTTTGCAATGCTATGCTTGGAATTTATGTGAAATATATGATATTACTTGTTGTTCTGAAAACCCTAAGAAACACCTTCCTATCAATGTGAGTTTAGTGATAATGGAATCGTATCTTCGTGTGCTAAGGGTGTTTATAGTTACTATGATGTTCAACAAATTGAAGAATTTGTTGCTTTTAAGGGCGCTTATGAAATTGCTTCTTTGATTGAAACGTATGATGCTACTCTTTACAAATCTGAAAATTTTGACATACTTAAATATTGCTATGATAATTATGCTTCTAATGCCTATGTTGAACCATATATTGAAGACTACCCCACTGTCCAAGAAGAGACTAATACTTTGCAGGAGTCTATGGAAGAAGAAATTGATAAAACTGTGAGCTCATTGGATGAAAAAGATCAGGAGAAGAGCGAAGAACAAAAGGAGGAAGAGCGGATTAGCTACCCATGCCCACCTTCTAATGAGAGTCACTCTTCAACTCATACATTGTTTAATTTCCCTTCGTGCTTACCGAAGGATGATTGCTATGATGATTGTTATGATCTCGTTGATTCTCTTCAAATATCCCTTTTTGATGATGCTTGCTATGCTTGTGGCCAAGATGCCAATATCAATTATGCTTATGGAGATGAACTTGCTATAGTTACTTATGTCAAACATGAAATTGTTGCTATTGCACCCACACATGATAGTCCTATTATCTTTTTGAATTCTCCCGACTACACTATATCGGAGAAGTTTGCCCTTATTAAGGATTATATTGATGGGTTGCCTTTTACCGTTGCACATGATGATTTTTGTGAATATAATATGCATGTGCTTGCTGCTCCTACTTGCAATTATTATGAGAGAGGAACTATATCTCCACCTCTCTATGTTTCCAATAAAATAAAATTGCAAGAAACTGTATATACTATGCATTGGCCTTTACTTTGTGTGCATGAATTGTTCTTTTATGACATGCCTATGCATAGGAAGAGAGTTAGACTTTGTTTTTTCATGATATATGTTACTTTGTGCTCACTACTAAATTATAAATCATTGTTAATTTAAATTGGCTTTGATATACCTTGGGATCCGAGTGGATTCACTACTTGAGCACTATATGCCTAGCTTAATGGCTTTAAAGAAAGCGCTGCCAGGGAGACAACCCGGAAGTTTTAGAGAGTCATTTATTTCTGTTGAGTGCTTTCATATAGTTTAAAAACAACAAAAATAAAGAGGGGAACCCAAAACTTTTTCAAAAAGGAAAGTGAAAGTGAGAAAGACAAGCATTGTTGAAGTGGGGGAGCTCCTTGAACTTTGTTCATCCTCACGGAAACTTTGTGAATCTTTATTACAGAAACTTTTTCAATAAAAATAATTATACTCTTGTACAATTCCATTGTATTATAAAAATAATGTGCCAAGGTTTGCCTTTAGGATGTTTACATTTGCTTGATGGTTTGTACGGTGCAGGAGAGAAACTTTGGCTGTAGTGCGCGATTTTACATTTTTAGCTGGAACGTCAAATGGTTCTGATTCTTTTTGCACTGTATTTATATACAAATGTTTTATGTTTCCTAATTTTAGCAGAATTTTTCAAGTATCATAAGTATGGTGACTTTTCAGATTGTTACAGACTGTTCTGTTCTAGACAGATTCTGTTTTTGATGCATAGTTTGCTTGTTTTGATGAAACTATCGATTTATATCAGTGGATTAAGCCATGAAAAAGTTATATTACAGTAGCTACAATGCAAGAACAATATTTTAATTGGTTTGAAACAGTACGTAGAGTAGTGATTTGCTTTATTACACTAACGGATCTTACCGAGTTTTCTGTTGAAGTTTTGTGTGGATGAAGTGTTCGATGATCGAGAAGGTCTCGATGCGAGAAGAAGGAAGAGAGGCAAGAGCTCAAGCTTGGGGATGCCCGAGGCACCCAAAGTAAATATTCAAGGAGACTCAAGAATCTAAGCTTTGGGATGCCCCGGAAGGCATCCCCTCTTTCTTCAACAAGTATCGGTATGTTTTTGGATTCATTTCGTTCATGCGATATGTGCAATCTTGGAGCGTCTTTTGCATTTAGTTTTCATTTTTCTTTTATGCACCATGCTGGTATGAGATAGTCCTTGGTTGATTTATAGAATGCTCATTGCACTTCACTTATATCTTTTGAGTATGGCTTTATAGAATGCTTCATGTGCTTTGCTTATATCATTTGATGTTTGGATTGCCTGTTTCTCTTTACATAGAAAACCTCCATTTGTAGAATGCTTTTTTGCTTCACTTATATTTTTTAGAGCGTGGGCATATCTTTTGTAGAAAGAATTAAACTCTCTTGCCTCACTTATATCTATTTAGAGAGATGACATGAATTGGTCATTCACATGGTTAGTCATACAATCCTACATATAACTTGTAGATCACTGAATATGATATGTTTGATTCCGTGCAATATTTTTGTGATATAAAGATGGTGATATTAGAGTCATGCTAGTGGGTAGTTGTGGATTAGTAGAAATACTTGTGTTGAGGTTTGTGATTCCCGTAGCATGCACGTATGGTGAACCGTTATGTAACGAAGTCGGAGCATGAGGTATTTATTGATTGTCTTCCTTATGAGTGGAGGTCGGGGATGAGCGATGGTCTTTTCCTACCAATATATCCCCCTAGGGGCATGCGCGTAGTACTTTGTTTCGATAGCTAATAGACTTTTGCAATACGTATGTGAGTTCTTTATGACTAATGTTGAGTCCATGGATTATACACACTCTCACCCTTCCACCATTGCTAGCCTCTCTAGTACCGCGCAACTTTCGCCGGTACCATAAACCCACCATATACCTTCCTCAAAACAGCCACCATACCTACCTATCATGGCATTTCCATAGCCATTCCGAGATATAATTCCATGCAACTTCCATCATCATCATATACATGACTTGAGCATTCATTGTCATATTGCTTTGCATGATCGTAAGATAGCTAGCATGATGTTTTCATGGCTTGTCCGTTTTTTGATGTCATTGCTACGCTAGATCATTGCACATCCCGGTACACCGCCGGAGGCATTCATATAGAGTCATATCTTTGTTCTAGTATCGAGTTGTAATATTGAGTTGTAAGTAAATAAAAGTGTGATGATCATCATTATTAGAGCATTGCCCGAGTGAGGAAAGGATTGTGGAGACTATGATTCCCCCACAAGTCGGGATGAGACTCCGGACGAAAAAAAAGAGAAAGGCAAAAAAAGGAGAAGGCCCAAAAAAACTAAAAAAATGAGAGAAAAAGAGAGAGGGGGCAATGTTACTATCCTTTTACCACACTTGTGCTTCAAAGTAGCACCATGTTCTTCATATAGAGAGTCTCTTGAGTTATCACTTTCATATACTAGTGGGAATTTTCATCATAGAACTTGGCTTGTATATTCCGATGATGGGCTTCCTCAAACGCCCGAGGTCTTCATGAGAAAGCAAGTTGGATGCACACCCACTTAGTTTTAGTTTGAGCTTTCACACACTTATAGCTCTAGTGCATCAGTTGCATGGCAATCCCTACTCACTCACATTAATATCTATTGATGGGCATCTCCATAGCCCATTGATACGCCTAGTTGATGTGAGATTATCTTCTCCTTTTTGTCTTCTACACAACCCCCATTATAATCCACCTATAGTGCTATGTCCATGGCTCACGCTCATGTATTGCCTGAAAGTTGAAAAGGTTTGAGAATGTCAAAAGCATGAAACAATTCCTTGGCTTGTCATCGGGGTTGTGCATGATGTGAATATTTTGTGTGGCGAAGATGGAGCATAGCCAGACTATATGATTTTGTAGGGATAACTTTCTTTGGCCATGTTATTTTGAAAAGACATGATTGCTTTATTAGTAGGCTTGAAGTATTATTGTTTTTATGTCAAATGATAGACTATTGCTTTGAATAACCCATATCTTAATATTCATGCCATGATTAGATATGTGAGCAAGATTATGCTAGGTAGCATTCCACATCAAAAATTATCTTTTTTATCATTTACCTACTGGAGGACGAGCAGGAATTAAGCTTGGGGATGCTGATACGTCTCCGTCGTATCTATAATTTTTGATTATTCCATGCCAATATTCTACACCTTTCATATACTTTTGGCAACTTTTTATACTATTTTTGGGACTAACATATTGATCCAGTGCCGAGTGCCAATTCCTGTTTGTTGCATGTTTTTTGTTTCGCAGAAAATCCATATCAAACGGAGTCCAAACGGGATAAAAACGGACGGAGATTTTTTTTGGAATATATGTGATTTTTGGGAAGTGAAATCAACGCGAGACGATGCTCGAGGGGCCCACGAGGCAGGGGGGCGCGCCCAGGGGGCAGACGCGCCCCTGACCCTCGTGGCCACCCTGTAAGGTGGTTGATGCCCTTCTTTCGCCGCAAGAAAGCTAATATCCAGATAGAGATCGTGTTAAAATTTCAGCCCAATCGGAGTTACGAATCTGCGAGAATATAAGAAACGGTGAAAGCGAAGAATCTGAGAACGCAGAAACAGAGAGAGACAGAGAGACAGATCCAATCTCGGAGGGGCTCTCGCCCCTCCCACACCATGGAGGCCATAGACCAGAGGGGAAACCCTTCTCCCATCTAGGGAGGAGGTCAAGGAAGAAGAATAAGGAGGGGGCCTCTCTCCCCCTCGCTTTCGGTGGCACCGGAGTGCCACCGGGGGCCATCATCATCACCGCAATCTTCACCAACAACTTCACCGCCATCATCACCAACTCTTCCCCCCTCTATGCAGCGGTGTAACCTCTCTCTTACCCGCTGTAATCTCTATTTAAACATGGTGCTCAAAGCTATATATTATTTCCCAATGATGTATGGCTATCCTATGATGTTTGAGTAGATCCGTTTTGTCCTAATGGGCTATTTGATGATCGTGATTGGTTTGAGTTGCATGTTTTATTATTGGTGCTGTCCTATGGTTCTCTCCATGTCGCGCAAGCGTGAGGGATCCCCGCTTTAGAGTGTTGCAATACGTTCATGATTCGCTTATAGTGGGTTGCGTGAGTGACTGAAACACAAACCCGAGTAAGGGGGTTGTTGCATATGGGATAAAGAGGACTTGATGCTTTAATGCTATGGTTGGGTTTTACCTTAATGATCTTTAGTAGTTGCGGATGCTTGCTAGCGTTCCAATCAAAAGTGCATATGATCCAAGTAGAGAAAGTATGTTAGCTTATGCCTCTCCCTCATATAAAATTGCAATAATGATTACCGGTCTAGTTATCGATTTCCTAGGGACAAATAACTTTCTCATAACAGCAAGCTCTCTACTAAACCTAACTTAGTTGTGTCTTTATCTAAACAGCCCCTACTTTTTATTTACATGCTCTTTATTATCTTGCAAATCTATCCAACAACACCTACAAAGTACTTCTAGTTTCATACTTGTTTGAGGTAAAGCGAACATCAAGCGTGCGTAGAGTTGTATCGGTGGTCGATAGAACTTGAGGGAATATTTGTTCTGCCTTTAGGTCCTCGTTGGGTTCGACACTCTTACTTATCAAAAACTGTTCCGATCCCCTATACTTGTGGGTTATCAGATGTTCACATATCGTACACAGTTCTGAAAAAGGGACCATGTCTGATCACACTTTGCGCGCCAGTTTTTTCGCTGAAGTGATTCCAAATTTTCGGCTTCCTCGGAAATATCTACCTTCCCGCCCCCTCCCCCTTACCAAAAGCCACATTCCCCCTGTTTCCGCCTTACTTTCCAAGTTGAAACCTTCACTCCTTGCTTGCAGCACCGCCTCCTCGCCGGCGACCCTCCTTCACGCTGCTCGGCCTCGCCTATCCAGGCAGGTAATCCACACCCGACCCCCATCCTCCTCCTCCTTCCACATCCCACATGCCCCGACCGCCGGCGCGAGCACGACACCTTCCACCCAAATCACCGACCCTCCACCAACTAAGCACCGCCTTAAGCCATGGTGCACGCAGTATAGCCATGATGTCAAGGAGCATTTGGCAGCGGAGAAGCATATCATGGCCGCACGCGAGGATGAGGTCGTGATGGCTGCCATTCGTGCCGACCACCAGATCTTGGAGGAGCACCTCGCCGTCGAGGCCACCGTTGATGCCTCACGCGCCGACGTTGCAACGCGGTTGGTTGCTTTAAACGATAGTTCTTGGCGTTTTCTCGATGCCACTGTCGGAGCCTTCGATGAAGATTATGAGGTGTTTTCTCAGCGTGCACGTGCTTACCTCATCTCGAGAGCCAGCATGTTGGTGCTCGGAGTGGCCCAGGCAACTTACCACTATGATGAGGGCACCCACGAAACAGAGGCCTCTCCCTCTTCCATGTCCAAGGAGCCAATCGTCATCGATATCTCTGACAATGAGGAGTAGCTTGTCTTATTAGCTCACTGTCGTGGAATTGTCATGGCAGATGTCCTAGCAAAAGGACTTAGTCGTGGAGCAATCGCAACAGGGTTAGCTTAAAGTGGTTAAATGGGACAAAGGACACAAGGAGTTTATACTGGCTCGGCCCCTTGCGATGAAGGTAAAGGCCTAATCCAGTTTGAGGTGGTATTGCTTATGTCTCGATTACTAGGGAGCGAATACGCTTGACCTAGCTTTCGATCTGTTGTCTCTTGCCCTAAGCCGCCTCCGGGTCGTCCCTTTATATACATAGGTTGACGCCCAGTGGCTTTCAGAGTCCCGGCCAGTTCATAAACGTGTCCGGTCTGGTGACTAACTAAACTTGCCTTATAATACAAGTCATACATATACTTTTATCCCTATGGGTTTTAAGCCACCCTTGGCCCCTTTATTGAATCTGCTTTATGAACCGCCATCTTTAACATCTTCATGGGCTTTAGTTTGATGAACCGCCACTGGGATAAACCGGCCCCTTCTGGGCGGGTCATGCCCAATAGTCATATCGCCAACATTAGGCCCAGGTTGATTTGAACTGGTTCATGTCAATCATCAACACTTAGAAAAAATCCTTCTTCACCTGCTCATGTAAGATATTGTAACCCGCCATGACATCATCTCTTGGAATTTCGAAGACCCGCCAAGACATCATCTATCATTAATTTTGCACAATACCCAGCATATCTTAACGGATCCTTATCTTTAATAACCATCCCGAAAATCAAGGCGTTTCCGTCGTCACATATCCACTTTTTGGTCTCCTCGGTTCCCGCTCATGTCGCTTATCCTTGCATCCTTATAAATAGGACCAGGGGTCCCTTTCTTTTCTCCCCCTTGCCTCTTCATCTCTTTCTTCTTCCTCGCATCACTCCAGTACTCGAGCTCCGCCTGCGTCCTCGACCTCTGCTACTACATCGACAATGGCCGTTGCATCGACCTGATCTGTCCAGAGCTTGGTCCCGCGCCTTCGCCACTTAACAACTCAAGTAAGTTTTCCTCCTTCCCTTTCCTTTATATATCATTAGGGTTTCCTGCAAGTTCGTCGGAGTTCATCCCTGTTCTTCGTTGTAGCTTTTAACTTTGATTCAAACTTAACACTCCTCCTACACGGCGGCAGCCGTGATACTTGTTTTTGTTATTAGACCAACTCCTTCGCATAAGAAAATCCAATCTGAACATATGAACTGCTCGAGCACTATAATTTAGGTCAAAAATATTTCCATTATCCGAAGTGTCCCAGATCCAAAATCCCAGCATCCATTTATGAAACCTGTTTGCTTCAACACTTAGTAGAATTCGCTCTTGATAGATCTTGAATACCATTGCTGTCATGACGGCTTATATCACCGGTTTATAACTATCCATATGTCATTAGGCCCCTTTTAAGCCACCAATTTGAATATATACTGCAATGTTTACCTCTGGCTTAACAAATCAATGTAAACCGGCCAATTTTATTTCTTTTAGGCTTCGTCCTTTGCAATGCCGAAGACACTCACTTCATGTAATTGGGTTCCCTCCATTGTCACTCAAGACATGCTCAAAGATTATATCAAAATTGGCTATTTACCAGTGAAAAGTGTCTTGCATTGGCGCACCCCCAAATCAAGCGAAGAAAGACCTCAGCCAAAGGATGGCAAGGTCATTGTTTTTTGCTAATCACATGAATTGGGGCTTCTCATTGCCCGGTACTGAATTTTTCTGAGATGTTCTGCACTTCTTTCGACTCCATACTCAAGACATTGGACCCAATTCCGTGTCAAATATCTGCAACTTTCAAGTTTTCTGTGAAGTGTACCTTCAAGAAGAGCCCAGTGTTGAACTCTTTACGGAATATTTTTATCTGAACTGGCAGAACTAGTGTACTAACGGACCTAGCTTAGAACTTGGCGGGGTCCCAATTCAACGAAGAAGAGATGATGTCTTCCCCTATGCTCGCCTGCCGAGTCACCCAAAGATTGGAACCAAACATGGTTCTATTGCAAAGATAATTCTCCGGCTGTATCCGGAACTCAGCGCATGCTAGCCACGATTTCTCCAACAAATCAAGGACCAAATCTGCTGAGTGACATCTTGAAAAAATTGTCGATTCTGCCTGCGAGGATTCAAGAGATAAAACGGCCATGTGCAAGAGGCGACGCTGTGATGCCCTTGAGCCGTGCTAAGGCATGGTTACCAGAGCTAGACCCGGCTGAGGTAGCTACTGGGTATCCAAGCTTGAAAGAAGATGGCACTTCTTTTGACCAGAAACACTTTGCCGCCTGTGTTAAAGAAATACGTCCTCTGGTGACTCTGATTGTTGATGAAACAAATCTCTCAAAATATCAGTCAGCTTATGATACATAGAATCAAAAGATGCCCACGCCGGCTTATAAAGTGATGGATCTGATTCCTCCAATCCATAAGCATACTTTCACCCTTGAAGTTGATCCGTCCAACCTTATAGATGATGAAGCTGAATTCCAAGCCTTGCGTGGCATTGACAGATCATCACCAAACTTCCAGAAGGTGGAGGATGAAGAACCGGAGAAGGATGATCCGGAAGCTTTAGGTTGTCAAGGCCAAGAAGATTGATTCACTGGGCAGTAAGGGTGTCAACCCAGAAAGGTTCGACACATAATGCCCTATTTAATTGTCATGTAATGCCCTGTTTAATTATCATATACTGGCGATTTATAGTTTGAACCCAGTCCAAGTTATGAAACTCCAGATATGTTTAAGCATGATCCATAAGGATGAAGGCTTCATGGCCTGAATTGTCTCAAGCCATATGTTAATATGGCGTAAATACATGACTCCAAAAAATGCTCAGAAAAAGATAATGAATCAAAATCGAGAAAACGAGGCTTTCGTAGGCCGCCAAGCCTAAAACTCCAAGGCATTCATGGCTGCCAAGTCACAGAGTTAACCTTTTACACTTTGTGAATCCGGCCTCACATGACCGCCGTTTTAACCATGAAAAGTTCAGGGTGAATGTAAGATTGACTCTCAAGAGTTCGGCTTGACATTCTAGGATTACCCGGGCGGAGTGGCAGTTTCTAAAAAGCAAGAGAACCCGGAAAATTTTGGTGAATACACCTGGTGTTCCAAGCCATCTCACGAGGGTGGTTACACTATGTTCTCTTTGGTGAATACACCTATGTTTGAACTGGAAGCCTCCAAGTGCTTTATGGCGTATAAGCCGAATCAAGAGGGATATTCATAGATATGCTCAATGAGCAGGAAGCCCCCAAGTGATTTGTAAGAGTGGCGTTGTGCCGGATCAAGAGGGATATTCACAGCTATGATCAATGAGAAGGAAGCCCCCAAGTGACCATCTGAAGATGTGGCATTGTGCCGAATCAAGAGGGATATTCACGGCTATGCTCAATGAGAAGGAAGCCCCCAAGTGACCATCTAACAATGTGGCGTTGCACCGGATCAAGAGGGATATTCATAGCTATGCTCAATGAGCTAGAAGCCCCCAAATGTCCTTTAACTATGGCCATGAGCTGGATCAAGAGGGATATTCACAGCTATGCTCAATAAGCAAGAAGCCCCCAAGTGTCCATTCGTAGTGAAAAAGACTCAGTATTCTCTAAGATGAAACGAACAGAGGCCCTGTATTAGCAGGGGTGCCATCTTTATTATAATCATCATAATATATACATTGTCAAGATATGTACATTGTAAGAGCCGGTGGCTCATGTGTTGTAAGGCCGAAGATGAGTAATATTCCACGGCATCCTCTGCAAAGGAACCATAAGCCGGGGCTTGATGCCTCTCGGGATATCTTGATTGGCTCTCTCAGCTTGACCATTGGACAGGGGGTGAGCTACTGATGATACATCAAACCGGATATGCTCACGTTGGCAAAATTCTTCCATGGCACCCTTGGATAGATTAGTACCATTATCAGTTATAATACTGTGGGGAAAACCAAAATGGAAAATTACTTTTTTCGTGAATTGAACCGCCGTCGCCGCATCACATTTGCTGACCGGCTCTACCTCAAACCATTTCGTAAGCTTGTCAACCGCTACCATGAGGTGCGTCTTTTTGTCCTTGGACCTTTTGAAAGGCCCAACCATATCAAGCCCCCAGACTGCAAATGGCCAAGTAATTGGAATCATCCTCAATTCTTGAGCCGGCACATGAATGCGTCGTGAGAACATCTGACAACCATCACATCTACTGACTAGATCCTTCGCATCAGCAAGAGTCATCACCCAATAGAACCCATGACAAAAAGCCTTGGCTACGAGATACTTAGACCCAGCATGATGACCACAACCTCCTTCATGAATCTCTCATAGAATCTCACAGCCTTCTTCAGGAGAAACACAATGTTGAACGCCCCTGTGACATTGCGATGATGCAATTCTCCATTGACAATAGTCATTGACTTAGACCACCGGGTTATCTTCCTGGCCAAAGTTTCGTCCTTAGGTAACTCGCCCCAGGTCATATAAACCAAATAGGGAACTATCCAATCAAGAATAACATGAAGAGCCGCCACCAGTTGTGCCTCCAAGTCAGGAATAGCAAGATCCTCCTCTGTAGGTAATTTGACAGAAGGGTTATGCAGAATATCTAGAAAAGTGTTAGGTGGCACCGGCTTACGCTGAGACCCGAACTAGCTTAAAGCATCATCTGCCTCATTTTTCGTACGGTCAACATGTTCAACTTGATAAGCCTTGAAGTGACCCGCAATAGCATCAACCTCTCGACGATAAGACGCCGTGAGTGGATCCTTGGAATCCCAAGTGCGAGAAACTTGCTGAGCTACCAGATATGATTCACCGAAGCACCTCACCCGGCTTAAGTTCATCTCCTTAGGCATCCGAAGACCATGGAGAAAGGCCTCATACTCAGCTGGATTGTTAGTACAAGGGAACATCAACCGGAGAACATAAGAATATTTATCACCTCGTGGGGAAGTCAAGACAAGTCCAGCCCCCAAGCCCTCCAATTTCCTGGACCCATCAAAGTGGATAGTCCAATATGTGCTATCTGGCTTCTCCTCAGGCATCTGCAACTCTGTCCAATCATTGATAAAATCCACAAGTGCCTGAGACTTGATGGCTGTACGAGGCACATACTTTAAGCCATGAGGTCCAAGCTCAATGGCCCATTTGGCTACCCGACCTATGGCTTGTCTGTTTTGAATGATATCCCCTAAAGGGGCAGAACTAACCACAGTGATAGGATGACCCATAAAATACTGCTTAAGCTTCCGACTAGCCATGAAAACCCGATATACAATCTTCTGCCAATGAGGATATCTCTATTTGGACTCAATAAGCACCTTACTGATGTAGTATACCGGCCATTGAACCAGATACTCCTTGCCTGACTCTTTCCTTTCTACCACAATGGCTACACTGACATCTCGGCTATTGGCACCCACATATAACAACAAAGGCTCTTTATCAATAGGAGCAGCAAGAACTGGCGGCTCAGCCAATTGTTCCTTCAAGGACACAAATGCCTGATTAGGAGCATCACTCCAAAAAAAGTGGTCTGTCTTCTTCATCATCTGGTACAGAGGGATAGCCTTCTCACCCAACCGGCTTAAGGCTGCAATAGGACCTGCCAAATGCTGAACATCATTGATACACGCCGGTTTAGCCAGAGAGGTGATAGCCTTTATTTTTTCCGGGTTAGCTTCAATACCCTGTTCTGAAACCAGAAAACCCAAAAGCTTACTAGCTGGCACACCAAAAAAACACTTGGCCGGGTTAAGCATCATCTTATAAACCCGGAGATTGTCGAAAGTCTCCTTCAAATCATCGATCAGGGTCTCCTTTGCCCTGGACTTCACCACAATGTCATCCACATAAGCATGAACATTACGCCCGATCTGACTATGAAGGCAATTTTGCACACACCACTGGTAAGTCGCTTGGGTGCTCTTCAACCAAAAAGGCATAGACACATAATAGAAGGCTCCGAAAGGAGTGATGAAAGGTGTCTTTTCCTGGTCCTTAAGTGCCATCTTGATCTGATGATAACAAGAATAAGCATCCAAAAAACTCAAACGCTTACAAACCACTGTAGCATCAATAATCTGGTCAATACGGGGGAGAGCAAAAGGATCAGCCGGACAAGCCTTGTTTAAATATGTGTAATCCACACACATACGCCAAGTGCCATTCTTCTTCAGTACTAACGCCGGGCTTGCCAACCACTCAAGATGAAAAACTTCAACAATGAACCCAGCCGGCAAGAGCTGGGCCACTTCTTCACCAATGACCTTACGCCTTTGTTCATTGAAACGACGAAGAAATTGCTTGACCGGTTTATACTTTGGATCAATGTTAAGAGTGAGCTCAGTGAGTTCCCTCGATTCACCTGGCATGTCAGAAGGTTTCCATGCAAAGATGTCCCGGTTCTCATGGATGAACTCGATGAGCGCACTTTCCTATTTCGGATCTAGATTAGCACTAATGTTGAACTACTTGGATGAATCGCCAGGAACGAAATCAACTAGCATGGTGTCATCTGCCGACTTAAACTTCAAGACTGGATCATGCTCCGTAGTTGGTTTTTTCAAAGACATCATGTCTGCCGGGTCAACATTGTCCTTGTAGAACTTCAACTCCTCTGTCGCACAAACAGACTCAACATAAGTAGCATCGCCTTCGTCACACTCCAAGGCCATCTTGTGACTCCCATGTACTGTAATAGTGCCCTTGTGACCCAGCATTTTGAGCTACAGATATACATAACAAGGCCGTTCCATGAATTTGGCATAAGTCGACCATCCAAATAGCGCGTGATACGGACGTTGAATCTTGACTACTTCAAAGGTTAGCGTCTCAGCCCTGGAGTCATATTCATCTCTGAAGGCCACTTCCATAGCGATCTACCGGATATGCCGACTTACTAGGCACCACTCCATGGAAAACAGTATTGGACGGCGTAAGATTTTTATTAGTTAATCCCATACGATGAGAAGTATCATAGTAAAGGATATTAATACTGCTGCCTCCATCCATGAGTACCTTAGTGAACTTGTACCCTCCAACCTAAGGCGCCACCACCAAAGCCAATTGACCCGGATTATCGACCCGGGGCGGGTGATCCTCCCGACTCCACACAATGGGCTTCTCAGACCATCGCAAGTAACGGGGAACCGCCAGCTCAACAACATTCACCGCTCTTTTACAGAGCTTCTCGTCTCGCTTGCATAAAATCATGGTGAAGACGTGGTACTGCCCACTATTCAACTGCTTCAGGTTACTCTGATACCCCGATTGCTGCTTCTGATTCCCCTGACCGGACTGTTGATGATAACCACCCTGATTGCCTTGATTGCTTGGGTGACCCTGGAAACTGGAATTAGAACCGCTACCATCGTAACCTGGACCATGAGAGCTGGAACCTGAGGCGCCGCCTGACCCATGATTGTTCTGGAACAAATTGGAATTTTTGAACTCCTACATAATGTGGCAGTCTTTACAAAGGTGACCGGATGGCCTTTCCCGCGTACCATGCTTTGGGAAGGGCTCATTCATCATCTTCTCAAGATTGATAGCTGTCTCTCCTGCCTGAGGAGGTGGCTTTCCCTTACGACGCTGACCATTATTCTGCGTGTTGGTATTGGTCCTAGAGTCTAAATTACAATCGGTCTTGCGCTTACCATTGCCCCCCTGACTCGTCGGGTTATGATGCTGGCCCTTGGTGTTGCCACTCTTCTTTCCCTTTCCTGTCTTTTCATCATCAGACTCGGGATCCTTGGTACTATCAGAGTCAGCATATTTAAACAGAGCTGCCATCAGCTCCCCCATGTCATTGCAGTGGCGCTTGAGTCACCCTAGCTTCTGTTTAAGAGGCAAAAAAACGGCAATTTTCTCCGACATTAATGTTATCCGATGAGTGCAGGATGGCTTTGACCCGGTGCACCCAATGGGTCGTTGACTCGCCCTCTTCTTGGGCATAGGCATGCAAATCCAGAATTGACATGGGCTGCTTGCACGTATCTTTAGAAATCTGGATGAACCGGGCCTTTAACTCGGCCCACTACCCAATGGAATTGGCAGGAAATCCCTTTAACCAAGTATGGGCCATTCCATCCAGCATCATGGTGAAGTACTTGGCACACGCAGCATCGCTGACCTCTTACAGCTCCATGGCCATCTCGTAACTCTCAATCCACGCCTTAGGGGGTAAGTCGGCTGTATAGTTAGGCACCTTACGAGGTCGTTTGAAATCCTTGGGAAAATGCTCATTCCGTAGAGCTGGTACTAAACATGGTACGCCCGTGGTTCTAGAGGCCACGCCTGCCTCCGCCGAAGTCGTTGGATAAGCCGGAGATGGTTGATGGGTCATGTACTAAGCCGCTAGCTTAGCCTCTCGACATGTTCTATCCTAATCCATCAGGGCCTGAGTATTAACACCACCACACGCCGGGTCATGTCCACGGGGCGGGTTACAGTGCTGCTCACTGCTTGATACGGCTGGGGAGTCCATGTGCCTGCTATAACACCGGCTTGGGAGAGGGGTTGAGTGAATCCTTTCACGACTGTAAGAATAAGTCTCCTGCTGTACCAATGCTGTCTGAAGAAGCTCTCTAGCCCTCCTTGTTTCAACCACAGCTGGAGACTCGCCTTCAACTGGGAGAGCCGCCAATCGTGTCGCCGTGGCGATCATATTATCCAACGGGTTAGAATAATGACACGGTGGCGTCGGTACATACTGTGGCGGGGTATTAGACGGTTCGTGCGTGGCTAAGAAGGCGCTCCATTCCTAGGCATGGCTACCACTCGGTTTACCTCTGGCGGGTCACTAGTCCCTGCACCAGGTGTGTTGAAGAGGTTTCTCGCCTCGTCAGCCGGAGGAAGACGACTCCGATACCTTCTCCTCATGACTTTGTTTGAAGCGTTCTGATCCAACGGGAGCCAGAAGGAATCATCCTTGATCCGCTGTGCATAAGCATCCAGTGCAGCTCGCTCCATAGCCATCCTCGCATCCTCAGCCGCTAGATCTCCCTTGGCCTGAGCTATCTCATCTTTCAGTTTTGCAACTTCCGCGTTATGCCGAGTTTGATTTGTTGGATTAACCTCTGCTGTCAACAATGTTGTCAAAGTGTCCAATAAGTCGGACAAGACCTGAGCCGGCGGGCGCACAGGGCCTCCTGCCTCAGCCACCATCGCCACTGATGACCCAGAAATCATTGCCGCTGCAGTTGTAGAATTCTGCGCTGGCTGTGTACCGGCCATGAAAATTGCGACCCTATTCGGCGGCTCATAGGGTCCAGAATACTGTCGCCATGGGAACAACCCCCAAGCCGACCGTCTTGCAGCTGATACATTGAATTAGTCTCGCCTATGGACGATTCACCATCAGAGTAGATGGTTGTATCACCACCTGTCGGTGTCAATACAGGTGGATCTCGGGTAGGGGGTCCCGAACTATGCGTCTAGGCGGATGGTAACAGGAGACGGGGGACACGATGTTTTTACCCAGGTTTGGGCCCTCTCGATGGAGGTAAAACCCTACTCCTGCTTGATTGATCTTGATGATATGAGTATTACAAGAATTGATCTACCATGAGATTGAATAGGATAAACCTAGAAGCTAGCCTATGGTATGATTGTTGTTATCTCTATGGACTAAACCCTCCGATTTATATAGACACCGGAGGGGGCTAGGGTTACATAGAGTCGGTTACAAGGAAGGAGATCTACAAATCCGAATTGCCAAGCTTGCCTTCCACGCCAAGGAGAGTCCCATCCGGACACGGGACGAAGTCTTCAATCTTGTATCTTCATAGTCCAACAGTCCGGCCAAAGGATATAGTCCGGCTGTCCGGATACCCCCTAATCCAGGACTCCCTCAGTAGCCCCCGAACCAGGCTTCAATGAAGATGAGTCCTGCGCGCAGATTGTCTTCGGCATTGCAAGGCGGGTTCTTCTTCAAACTCTGAGTACCTGCTAAATAGTGTCCGGCTTCTCGTAAATGTTGCGATTCTTGGCTTCTGCGTCCAATAATGGCTATCTTCCACGTGTCAAGCGAATGTGAGGAGCCAGGGTGTTTTTACATTTACCACCCCATCTATGTGAATGAACTTTCTGTTAAAGAGACGAGGATCCTCAGATCCAAACCACACCATCCTCCCTCAGCGAGAATTCATCGGCCGGGCTGGGATGGGCTGGGCTGCGGGAGCGAGCATCCTGAGTTCGACAACGCCCCTTTGAAGAATCGCCTAAGCTGGCACCCACGGAGCCCATAGGAGGAAGATGATAGAGACGTATTTTATCTGATGGGCCGGATAAAGTTGCTGGCCAAATCAGGACTGACCATAACCGAGGTTATGGCAATATGCATTATGCGGGGGGTGCAGCCACTTCAATATCGAGGTCACCCCATGTGGCACTTCAACGGGGAAGATAATGCCACTCGCTGCGGGCGCAAGGGACCGGTCTCAATTGCTGCTCTAGCAAAAATTCTATCCTATCTGTATAAGGGGGAAGAAGAGGAGTTCCTCCGCATCAAGCCATGGGATGGATTCTCCATGAACAACCCTCGAAGCTGGGTGAGCTTCCGCTCTTTTTACTTCCATCCTACCCTTGTTTTCGTGATGAATATTTACCTTGTCGTTTCATCGCATGAACTGTGTAAGGCGGTAGGGGAGATCAATAGCCCACCTCCACAACTGGAGGATCCTGAGCGGGTCTTCGACCCTGGCCTGAAAGAGGATCCGGACATATTCGTGGAGCTGATTGATAGGATTTTCTATTAGCTAAGTTGTGATGACGCCATGGTGGCCATTATAGCCGACTACCCTGGGCTACTCCCAGCCTTGCAGGTAAATGAGACCGGAGCCCCAACCTTTGAAAAGGATTTCCTTTTATGCACTTCACCTACCGTATACAAATGGTGTTTTATAGGGAAGGCCCTCGGGACGCCATGCCGAGCCCGCGGCGACTCACCAACAAGGGGTTTCAAAGCCGGACAGGCTAAAAAGGAAGGCGGTCCGGACGGAGACGCCGGCGTAGAGGTATGATGCAACACCTCACTCCGTGGTTGTCGTATTTAAAAACATAATAACACCCGTGTTTCCTAGAAGGAAGAATGCTCGCTGGACAATATCCGGAGAGGTCACCGATCACGCCTCTACCAGTCGGGCTCCAGGGCCGGACACAGAGGTGGAAGCTAACACGAGGTACATGCCGGATGCTCCTTCTACAGAGGATGCGGATAAGATATCCGCTATGAATTACGAAGTGGAGAGCGCCATGAATCACTAGCGTCGCCGACCCATACTCCATGACGCTTGTTTCTCCCGAGAGGCGTTTGATGCATTCAACTCGGGAGATGCATACATCCGTGCTGCTCAAAATGGTCTAGCCAGAGCCATGGACCAATATGTAAAGGATGTAAGGGTAAGAAAATTTGATGAATATATATATATATCAGTAGCCCCTGAGACTTGAAACAGTTGGCACAACTGATTTAAGGATCATTTATTGTGCAGGTTCTTACAAAGAAGAATACTCGACTGTCATAGGAGCAGGAGGAATGCAAGACCCAACTTCGGGCCGCCGTTGCCGCATTGAAGGAACCTGAAAAGTACACAGCTGGTAAGATTTGCTTCAAAGAATGATAGGTACCATATAGTGTGCGACATTGCTGCAGATCTAACAATAGATATTGCAGATGGCCCCGGAGAGAATCCGGAGGACCAGCATGTCATACGACAGCTAAAGGCTGGCGAACGCATGCTGACTAAGGTCATGCGGGAGAAAAACAATCTCCAAGATGCCAATACCAAGCTGAGCGTGGAACTAAAAGATGTTCGAGCCCATCTTGTGGACTCCGTGAAGGAGAATAAGCGGCTTCGACATGGTATTTTCAGTAAGTGCTTGAACGAACCCTTAAAAGAGTGCGGCGGAGAAGCCGGCTAACAGAGTTATGTATGCAGGTATGCTGACGGGTCGTCCCGCGGAGGAGATGCCCGGATCTGCGGGTGATCTTCTACCCGAGCTCTCACAATTGCACGAACAAGTTCGGCAGGTGATGCAAGGTATTGCCCAGGCCTTGTGGCCATCCGTCTCCCTGCCAGCAGGCATTGGAGAGCTTTCGGAGAAGCTCAAGGAGCATGGCGGCGCTTCCGATTATGGATGATATCGGCCTGCCGTCAAGGTGCCAGGGAAGCCTGGGCCATGGTGAAGACGTGGTATACCAAGGCTGACCCAAACCACATGGTCGAGGTCGGACCTGTGGGGCCCGATGGGAAAGAGATCCCCATTAGCTTAGTATATGGGCAAGTAGAATTAGCCGCAAAGTATTCCCAACATTATTGTAGGCTAGACAACCTGTTGGATGGTATAGAAGAGGAATTTAGTCAGTCTACATGACTATGTAATTAAAGTGACATGTATAATGCCTTCTAGCCGGATTGTAAATCATTTGTCATGGCAGACCTTTTCGCTTCAACCTCGGGACCCGATAGTCCGGAGTGTATCCAAATACCCGCTCAGTTATATAAGAACTAGGGTATGCGTGGAAACTAGGCGTAGGGGTCATTAGTGCTTGAACAGACAAGTACCCAACTAGTTATGCTATATTACATGGGTAGTAAGAAACATCTTCCAGGGAGAATAGTTCCGTTAAGGGTTCCTTTCCCTGGGTACGCATGCCCTAAAGTGCATGTCCGGCACATATGAGGGCACATATGGAAAATAAATAAAAATCATCTTTTGTTCACCGACCGAATATTCCCTTAAGAACGCTAGCTTTCGGCTTCACCCAGTCTGAGGTACACATCCGGCTGAACCGGCAGTAACAATTGCAGAGGTGCTCCCCTTATGCCCTAGCCGAATTAACGGGAACGTAGGACATAAATACAAGAGCCAGGCAACCCATCTTGGCCAAAAATTAAGTCATATCGATGCATATAATGGCGGAGAAAAGGTACATGCGAAAGAATAACACATGTGCGGGGCATGAAGCCAAGATAAATAATTAAGCTTCTGTGTAAGAAGCCCCCAGGTATAATGAGCACGGTTATCACTTCAATAGTCTGCAAGCAAGGCACACGTTGGAACTTGAAGGCCTTGAGGAAGAATAAAAGAAAGAAAGAAAGAGAAAAAAGACAGATAATGTATAGGCAATAAATGGACAGAGGAAGGAGACGAACATAGAGTCAGGCACTAGGCGCAGAATCTTCGGAGCCTGGCTGCGTTCCATGGGTTCGGCTCAAGTCGATTATTCGATGCACTAGGCGTACACTCCACCAGTCAGAACTTGGTCAATAATGAAGGGACCTTCCCATTTGGGCTCGAGCTTGGTCTTTTTCTTCTCCGACAGGCGTAGAACTAGCTCGCCAATGTTATAAGTTTTGGCCTGTACTTCTCTGCTTTGGTATCTGCGAGCCTGTTGCTGATAGAATGCGGAACGGGCTTTTGCCACGTCGCGCTCCTCCTGCAGGGTGTCCAGACTGTCCTGCCGATCGAGCTCGGCTTCTCTTTCTTCATACATGCGCACTCAAGGTGAGTCATGAATTATGTCGCAGGGCAGAACCGCCTCTGCGTTGTACACCAGAAAGAAGGGTGTGTATCTGATAGTACGATTCGGCGTGGTTCACAGCCCCCAGAGTACGGAGTCGAGCTCCTCGACCCAGTGCGTGTTAGACTCCTTTAAGGACCGCACTAATCTGGGCTTGATGCTGCTCATGATAACACCATTTGCTTGCTCAACTTGGCCGTTAGTTTGTGGGTGATAGACAGAGGCATAATCGAGCTTAATGCCCATGTTGCTGCACCAGAGTTTTACCTCGTCGGCCATGAAGTTCGTGCCGTTGTCAATGATGATGCTGTGGGGGACACCATAACGGTGTACAACCCCGGATATGAAGTCTATCACCAGTCCGGATTTGGCCGTTTTAACAGGTTTGGCTTCTATCCATTTGGTGAATTTATCCACCATGACCAGTAAGTATGTTTTCTTATGGGTTCCCCCTTTAAGGGGTCCAACCATGTCAAGCCCCCAGACCGCGAAGGGCCAGGTAATGGGGATTGTTTGGAGGGTGGTGCGTGGCATGTGGCTTTGGTTTGCAAAAAGCTGGCAACCGACGCAACGTTGGACCAAGTCCTGTGCATCTACCCGGGCCGTCGGCCAATAAAAACCTGTACGGAAGGCCTTGCTTACAAGGGCCCGGGCTACGGCGTGGTGGCTGCCGAGTCTGGCGTGAATTTCTGCCAAAGGCTTCCGCCCTTCCTCTTTGGAGATGCACCTTTGAAGGACTCCGGTAGTGCTTTTTTCATACAGCTCTCCCTCATGGACCCTGTAGCCTTTAGATTGCTGCACTATGCAGCGTGCCTCATTTTGGTCCTCGGGAAGTTCCTGCCTAGTTAGGTAGGCCAGGAATGGTTCTGTCCACGGGGCGATGATGGCCATTATTACGTGGGATGAAGGTGTTATTTCGGTGGCAGAGCCTCCGATTATGTCAGAGTGTTTGGTATCGGGAATTTTGGCCGGGTCCGGACTATTGTTACCGGTGTCCCCTCCCATACCACAGATGGCTTAAACAACCTCTCCAAAAAGATGTTGGGGGGACCACATTGCGTTTTGCACCGATGCGGGCGAGGATATCCGCCGCCTGATTGTTTCCCTGAGCCACATGGTGAAATTCGAGCACCTCGAACCGAGCTGACATCTTTTGGACGACGTTGCGATAGGCCGCCATCTTTGGATCCTTGGCATCGAAGTCTCCATTTATTTGGGATATTGCGAGGTTCAAATCCCCACGCACCTCCAGGCGTTGAATGCCCATGGAAACTGCCATCCGATGACCATGTAACAGGGCTTTGTATTCAGCCATCTGTAGAGGGTTTTTGCTTCTTTGTAATTAACTCGGGTGTCTTATGATAGTGCACCATTTTACTTCAGACTGGGTGTATATTTGGAGCCGGATTGTCCCAAAATTTCGTTTCGATTTTCCAGGCACTTTCCATCGCACAGTACTTTCGTACTATGGACGCCAAGTCAGCGAAGCGTGATATGTCACGGCGACTTATGGCGTTAAGGATTCCCTTGTCCGTGCAATTATTGCGGAAAAATGAGACTGCGTCTTCCTCGTGACAGTCCTTAACCTTGTTCATCACAAGGAGGAATTTGGACCAATAATGATTTACTATTTCCTGGGGCGCTTGCCTGATGTGAGAAAGATCGTTTATGTTTGGGTGGGTGGGTGGATTTGAGTCCGAACCCTTACCCGATCTGAGACCCAGGGGCCGAGGAGTTTCCAATCTTGGAAGTTCGGGTTCTGGGATGTTGCCCGATAAGTCTGGCTCGCCGCCTGACTCTGGGTTCAGGGCTTGGGTGATGTCCTCCCGTAAATGGGTATCCGGCTCAGAGAGCTCAGGAATCCAGACAAAGTTAGTCCTCAAGATAGAGGAAGAATCACCGCATTGTTCCTCCTCCACCGCAATATGATGGGTGACCGGTGGAGAGTTAATCTCCCTTTGATTGGGTTTAAGACCAATCCGATCATAGTCCGTAGCGACTCCCAAGGTGGCGATGCGATCCAAGAGCTCGTTTAGGGATGAGAGGTCCATTGGATCCATTTGCTCGGCAAATGTCAGGACCCCGATTCTAAGTCACACCGATCTAGCCTGTAACACCTCATATCACTTTGCGGCCTCACGCACGGTATTCCCACGGGTGTCGCCTTGCCATGGTTCGGGACCATTTGCACCTTTTGGCTCACGTATATGATAGCGTTGCTAGCATCCATATGACAGAGAACCCGGGCCGACATGACTAGTCATGAACCCAAAGTGGCACTAACTTACGGGGACAAGCATACATGAATCAACATCGAGCATGTCGGACAGCAGCGTGTGAATCCGGGCTGTAGCACTAGGCTAACAGGACTCCGGGAACCCGGGATGTAGCAGGCTAGGAAGGACTCCGGATGTCACCGCGTGACATTTCCCCGAAGGGACAGACGCAGGAACAAAGTGAATCACATGCCGGCCAGTCAAGTGCCCCGGAGCAGTAGTGCTAGGCTAGCAGGACTCTGGTGAACCGGGCTGTAGCGGACTACTATGGCTCATGGAAGCACAAGACTACATTTCCCCATAAGAGAGGCTACCAAGGATAAACAACTAGGT
Source organism: Triticum urartu (assembly GCF_003073215.2). Classification (NCBI taxonomy): domain Eukaryota; kingdom Viridiplantae; phylum Streptophyta; class Magnoliopsida; order Poales; family Poaceae; genus Triticum; species Triticum urartu. The sequence continues at coordinate 374,866,389 of NC_053025.1, read as the reverse complement.
TGTCGGATCCCACACATACCAAGCATTTCAATCATACACACAATGTGCTCGATATGTGTAAATACAACATGGCATCACAACATAACTCTATGACTCAAGTATTTATTCATTAGGCTCCGAGGAGCGAGATATTACAAACATGGGTCTCATGACCCAACATTCAGAGCATACAAGTCAAAGCACATGCGGAAGCTTAACTTGTCTGAGTACAGACAACTAAAAATGAAGAAGGCTGAGGAGCCTAACTATCTACCAGACCCTCCCAAGGGTACAAGATCGTAGCTGAGGTAACAAGCTAAACGTCGAAGTCCACGTGGAACTACTAGCGAGACAGAAGTCTCTATGCAAAAACATAAAGTAAGGAAACGTGAGTACAAATGTACTCAGCAAGACTTACATCAGAACTAACTACATATGCATCATTATCAACGAAAGGATGGTGGAGTTTAACTGCAGCAGGCCAGCTTTGACTCAGTGGCTATCCTGAACTACGACTGCAAGTAACTCTTTTGAGGTGGCGCACACGAGTCCACATATTCACCGTATCAATACACCACTATGGATCCGCTCTCGTCTCCCTACTAGAACGCCATCCATAGCACTCACGCTTATCTTGCGCATTTTAGAGTATCCACTTTGACTTGTCTATGAACTATGCAAGGGGTCCAAGTTCCCATATCCGAGGAATCCGGCTATTCGAATAGATAATGATAACCCTGCAGGGGTGTACTTCTTCACACACGCTCTCGCCACTTATCGCCCTGTACACGTCATGTACCTCGGCAACCTTCAAGCGGTAGCCGGGCGAGGGTGTCGGCCATGACTTGAGTAACCAACAAGTCTCTAGTCCAGGATTATCGCCTATTCGGGTTCCATCCGCAAGGAGATACGTCCGGGGTGTCGCTCACCGCCCCAAACGATGTGTGCAGGGTTCCCAAGCCCACCATCCGGGTGCCACTTGGTACACCGTGCCACTGTGCCTAGTCTGTCCCAAGCCCACCTGTACCGGGTGCCACTTGGTAGACTACTAACACTACCTACAAACACCAGAAACTTGTTGCAACTCCTGGACAGAGATCGAGTAGATTAATAAGCCGAGAGGGGCCGAGTTACCGGAACCCAATGTGTGGTAGTAACTGTACATGGATCACAAACACAGAACTCAGTTCCTAAGAACGGCTGCAATGAGACAACCCACCATGTACTCCTACATGGCCTCTCACCGCTACCTTTACCAAATCATGTTCACACACTTAGCTCTCAACAGTAGGACATGTTCACCACATTCCAATTCATCCCCGATGAATCAGACCTGACTCAACTCTAAGCAGTAGCAGGCATGACAAACAAACATGAATGAGTAGGCACATCAGGGCTCAAACAACTCCTACTCATGCTAGTGGGTTTCATATATTTACTGTGGCAATGACAGGTCATGTAGATGAAAGGGGTTCAGCTACCGCAGCATGTAACAGTTGAAACATTGTTGTCCGAATGCAGTAAAAGAGAGAAGGAGCGAGAGAGTGGGATTGTATCAGAATGAACAAGGGGGTTTTGCTTGCCTGGCACTTCTGAAGATAACATTGAGTCTTCATCAGTGTCAACGATCACAGTGTTGGAGCAGCGTCTACCGAGAGGGGACAATTACCGGCAAACAAGGAAGAGCACAATCAACGCAATGCGCAATATGATGCATGATCATGACATGACAATATGTTGTGATTTGAGCTAATGCAACTAGTAACATAAAGGTTTGGGTTGATTTGAACTCAAGGTTCAAATTCAAACTATGAATTCAAATTGTGCATTATCATGTCTTGGACTATACAGTGAGGTTAAGTTGTTCAAACATGCATGAACATGGTACATATGGATAGATTGAATTTTTATGATCATTTTTCATATATAAAATATTTCATTCTGACCTATAGATTATTTTCTACGATTTTTAGAAGTTTTAGACATTTTCTGGAATTTTCTGGATTATTTTAAATCCAAAAATGACTTACTGCGTCAGCATGACGTCGGTGTGACATCAGCAGGTCAACGGAGAGGGTCCAAGTCAAACCTGACGGCTGGGACCCGCACGTCAGTGACACAGGAGGTTAAACATGGTTATTTGATATTAGATTATTCCTAAACTAATTCTGTCAGTGGTAGTGCCCACATGTCAGTGTCTAGTGTTAAATTGAACAGGGTGGTTAGTGGCTAATTAAGCCAGACATGTCATCCCGCCAGAGTTAGTCACCGGTGACCTCTGGCCACGGAGGAAACACACCGGGAGGCCACGGGAGCGGCGGAAAAAGGCACCAGGAGGTAGCCCGTGCGCCCGCGCATCCAACGGAGCAGGTGGGAGGTCGTGGGGTGGTCGGAGCTCGCCGAAAGTGAGCTCGCGGCGGCGCCGGAGTTCGAGTGAGTGCGGGGTTGGCACTGTGGGGCACGGGAGGGCAAGTTAGCGTGTGCGTTAGGCTCCTGGTCGCTTCCTGAGCGCGGTGACGTGCTCATCTTGGACGGAGGTGAGCTAAAACGACGGCGGCGACATGACCAGCGCCGGCGAGGTCTCGGCATCGACAGAGATGGGGGCTACGCTAGTTTATCGAGCATGGGGAAGGGGGGTTCGGTAGAGGAGCTCACGGCAATGTCGTCGGTAATCCCAGCGTGCTCGGGGACGGCTTGGTGACGACGAATCGGTCGACGGCGGCCGTCGGTGCAGAGGACGACGATGGTGTCGGTGAGGGTGCTCCAGGGCGTCCGGCGTCGTGTGGCTCCTCCGGAAGGACTACGACGTCGTTTCGGAGCTCAGGGTTGTGTCGGAGAGGTTCGGGGATGGCTGTGGCCGCGGTGGCAGCGAGCGCGGCGGCGAGCTCCACTCCGTGGTGCTGCGGGAGAGAGCAGAGGAGGGGGAGGGAGTCCAGGGAGAGAGTGAGGGGGTCGAGAGGGAGTGTGTGGCATCGCGGAGGGAGTCCAGGGCGATGAGGGGGAAGCCAGGCAGGCAGCTACCGGCGTGGCACGCCGCGGCGCCGTGGCTATCTTCTCCTCTGCCTTCTGGCAGGAGGAAGAAGACGCCCCTGCCCTCGGTGGGCCGGCCAGGTGGCTGGGCTGCCAGGTGGGCTAGGCCTATAGGTAACACATGTAGGTGGCCCAGGTTAGTTCCCTCTCCATCTTCTCTTTTTGTTTTCTATTTTCTTTTATTCTGTTTTGAATTAGTAAAAATACTAATCCATTTTGTAAAATCCTGAAAATAGTGGTGGGTAGTGTTTGGATTATTTCCAGCAACCCAAAACTAGTTTCAGAATTATTAGAGTATTTAAAAATATTTATAGGATTTAAATGATCCAATTCAAATACGATATGAGTTAATTCAAAAATCAAGAATGTCCTGGAAATATATTCATCATTTTTGGCAGAGGTTTTCACCTTTATCGGAAATCATGAACATTTTCAAAGGGCATTTTGGGTTCTTTGAAAAAGATTTTGGATTGAACCTAGTTGAGTTCCATTTGGTGCTAGGGTTTGAACATCCCCATTTCAACATAAACAGAATTTAAACATCATGCAACAAGACGCAAAACACCAGGCAGTACCATAAGCTAGGGATGTGACAGCAAATTCTGAGCCGACAATGGAGGCTGTTTTCGATGACCCGAGAAGTCATCGTCGGTGCAGCAGCCGAACGGGCGGTCATGATGAAACTACCTAGCCGGAGAGTTTGGCCGACAGCCAGGGCTCCCCCAGCAGTAATGTTGTTTTTAACAACGAGACGAGGCATCCTTCCTTACGGTGAGGGCACAGTGGAACTCTCAATGAAAGCACCAATTTCGGTGTCAAAACCGGCGGATCTTGGGTAGGGGGTCCCGAACTGTGCGTCCAGGTGGATGGTAAAAGGAGACGGGGGACACGATGTTTTTACCCAGGTTCAGGCCCTCTTGATGGAGGTAAAACCCTACTCTTTCTTGATTGATCATGATGATATGAGTATTACAAGAGTTGATCTACCACGAGATCGAAGAGGCTAAACCCTAGAAGCTAGCCTATGGTATGATTGTTGTTCTCTCTATGGACTAAACCCTCCTGTTTATACAGACACCGGAGGGCGCTAGGGTTACATAGAGTCGGTTACAAGGAAGGAGATCTACATATCCGAATTGCCAAGCTTGCCTTCCACAAGGAGAGTCCCATCCAGACACGGGACAAAGTCTTCAATCTTGTATCTTCATAGTCCAACAGTCCGGCCAAAGGATATAGTTCGGCTGTCCGGATACCCCCTAATCCAGGACTCCCTCACCACCAGACACAGACCCTTCCTCAAATTCTGCCCCATGGATGAATCCAACGAAGGCCCGCTTTATGGCGGGTTGAACTCGGGCGGGTCGTGCACCCTGTGCCGTCTTGAGGATGTTGGTGTAGATGTCCGGCTCGGGGCCCGGTTCGCCAATCTTGATGATGAAGACATGAATTTCCACCCACCCAGGTTCAAGGCATGGTAATTGCAATTTGGGTTTGTTGCACCAATTATATTGTAGGGGGTTCCCTTACAGTCTTTCTGTAAAAAAGGCATGAATTCCGTTGAAGGGGACCCGGTACCCGTACTTAATTGGGCTGGCCTCGGGGCCCCAGCCCGCATTATCGATGTAGAGCTTGCCCCGACGACTCTTGGTCATCCGGCCCACAGCGTATCCTTTGATCCCTTCAAAGTTGCCCTTCAAGAACTCGAAACCACCATGCGCTGGCCCCACGGTGGGAGCCAACTATCGTTGAATTGTCATGGCAGGTGTCCTAGCAAAAGGACGTAGTCGTGGAGCCATCGCGACACGGTTAGCTTAAAGGGGTTAAACGGGACAAAGGACACAATGAGTTTATACTGGTTCGGCCCCTTGCGGTGAAGGTAAAGGCCTAATCCAGTTTGAGGTGGTATTGCTTATGTCTCGATTACCAGGGAGCGAATACGCTTAACCTAGCTTTCGATCTGTTGTCTCTTGCCCTAAGCCGCCTTCGGGTCGTTCCTTTATATACACAGGTTGACGCATAGCGGCTTACAGATTCCTGGCCGGCTCATAAACGTGTCTAGTCCGGTGATTAACTAAAACTTGCCTTATAATACAGGTCACATCCCTGCTTTTAGTCATGCATTAGGATTGGATGAACATGTGCATCATGTTTAAATTTATTTTAAACTTGAAATGGGGCCTAATCAACCCCAACACCCCCCTGAAAATGCTAATTTCCAACAATTGGAATTTCAATGAACCCAAAATGCCCTTCATAAAAGCCCACCATTTTTTGTCTTGACTAAAACCTCCGCCAAAAATGGTCTTGCAATTTATGGAGCCATTCTGGATTTTTGAACAAGCCATAAATATTTGAATTTGGGCATTTTAAATGCTATAAACATTTTAAAGTGCTCAAATAATCTTGGAAGCATTTTTAGGCAGTTGAGAATATTCCCAAATGTGCCTCTGAATATTTACAGAGTTTTTGGAAATGAAATAGTATTTATTCTATTTCAATACACATAGCAGGAAATAAATAAGAGCAAACAGAAGAGAGAGAGAGAGTTATTGCTTACCTGGAAGCCCACCAGCCGGCCCACCTAGCTGTCCCGGCCCAGCAGCCGCTCCAAGCAGCTGCTTCGCCTAGCCAGCGAGGCGAGTAGGTGCTCAACGGCGAGCATAGGAGCTCGCCATGCCACCCCCTGCTCCTCTGCTTAACCTGGCAACCGCCTCGATGCCGCGAACGCCTCCTCGGTGCCGCCCGACCTGCCCGACAGCTCACACTTCCCCCCCTGCTCCCTCCCTCGCTCCCTCGACGCCATGGCCGACGCAGCCGTGTCCGCGCCGTCGTGAAACCCGCAGCCACCGCCGTCCACTCGTTGCCTCGCCATGCCAAAAAGTTCCGCCGTCGTCCACTGCTTCGCCTCGACCCATCCCCGAGCGCTTGCTTGCCCTGGAGACACTGCATCGAGCTCGTCTCGATCCACCGTCGCCGGAGATCCCCCTCGCCGCCCCGCTCGCTCCAGCTCTTCCAGGACCTCGCCGTTCGCTCACCTGCAACCGCAGTGAGCCACTGACCCTTCCCTCCCTCTCCGTTCTAGCTCTCGTGCACCGTATGCTCCGCCTCGAGTTCGCCCGCACGCACCTCCGCCTGTGCTCGCTGCCGACGAGTCTCCGGCCATCTAATGGTCCGGCCGTCGTGCCCAGATTCCTCCCCGCGCCGCGTAGAGCACGTACGTGCCCCGCATGAGCCACCACGACCGTCACAACGGCGACCCCGACCTCACCCGAGCCCCGGCGACCTCCAAGGTCGACGCCGGCGACGACTCCGGCCACCCCAGGCCCAACTACCTACACCACTCGACGCGGACGAGTGCCCGCGTCACGTAGATGCCCTCCGCCGGCCATTTGGTCGCCGGAGGAAGAAACCCGCACCCCTCCGCCGTCCCTGGCCTTGCCGGCGACGAGCCCGGGGCCAACTCCAGCGAGTTTGACCCGGGTTGACCCCAGTTTGACTTTCCCCTGACTCACTGACGTGTGGGCCCCAAGACACTAATTAAGCTAGGTTAGTATTGGTTTAACACTAAAAAAACTTAGTTGGTTGACACTGACAGACGGGACCCACAGGTCAGGGTTGACCTGGACCGTCTCAGTTGACCGCTGACGTCACACTGACGCCAAGCTGACGCAGTAAATCCTTTTCTGGATTTATTCTTTAATAGGAAATTCCAGAAAATAGCCAAAACTTCTAAAAATCATAGAAAATCAACCATAGCTCCAAATCAAACAAATTATATATGAAAAATAATCAGAAAAATTCAATCTATCCATCTGTAATGGTTTCATGCATGACAAAACAAGATAACCTTGCTGTTTAAGCAAAATAAAATAATGCACTAATATGGCTATGTTAAATGAGCTAACATTTGAATCTTTGATTCAAATGGGTTCATTCCTTTCTGTTTTAGCTTGCATTAGGCCAACACACATTCATCTTGCCATGTCATAGCATGCATCATATTGTTGCATATTGTCATGTGTTGTTTATGTTCGGTGTGTCTTTCGTGGTAGGTTCTGCCTCCGAGGATATCTCCGAGCATCCAACTGAAGGGCAGTACCCTACTACCACTCCATCAGGCAAGCAGCCCCATTGATCATACCGATACAATCCCATGTTCTCGCCTCTGCTCTCATTTACTGCATTAAGACAACAACGTTTCAAACTGTTCTGTGCTACGGTAGTTGAACCCTTATCCTCTGCATGACCTGTCATTGCCATAGTAACTAGATGAAACCCACTAGCATGTGTAGGAGTTGATTGAGCCATGTATGTGTTTCCTACCTTTCTATGCCTGCTATGCTTAGAATTGTGTCAGGTTTGGTTCATCTGGGTGATGGGCTAGAGTGAAATGATTATGTCGGTAATGTGAGGGATGTGTTGAACTGTATTGGTAAAGGTATCGATGAGAGGCCATGTAGGAGTACATGGTGGGTTGTTTCATTGAGGCCGTCCCTAAGAACTGAGATCTGTATGTGTGGTTTAAGATTCAGTTACTACCATACATTGGGCCCTAAACCAATGGACCCTCTCGGCTTCTTAATCACCTAGTACTCTGTCCAGGAGTTGCAATTAGTTTCTGGTGTTTGTAGGTTATGTGTTGGCGGCCGTGCGTAGCGCTGACCCTAGGGGTGGGCTATGTTGCGGTAGATACACCGTGGCACGGTGTATCGAGTCACCCGTTTGGTGTCTCGGGAACCCTGTTCACATCGTTCGGGGCCGTATGTGGAAACCTCGGCCGGACTCCCTGCGGATGGAACCTGGATAGGCGATAAACATGGACTAGAGACTTGAGTGTTTAGGTAGGTCATGGCCGACACCCTCATTGGGCTTCCGCTTGAAGGTTGCTGAGTACATGTCGTGTAAACGGCGGTAAGTGGTGAGAGCATGTATGAAGAAGTACACCCCTGCAGGGTTAACATCATCTATTCGAATAGCCGCGTCCGCGGTAAAGGACTACTTGGTTGCCTATACAGTTCATAGACAAGTTAATGGATACTACTGAAAGACTCAAGATAAGTGTGAGTACCGAGGATGGCCCTCTCGTAGGATGACGAGGGAGGATCCCCGGTGGAGTATTGTGTTGGTGAGTAGTGGACTCGTGTGTGAAAACTATTTTACTAGTGGAGTCTCGTAGGATAGCTTAGCCAAGAGTCAAAGCTGGCTTGCTGCAATAACTCCACCACCTTCTTGAGAATGAGCATGTATAGTAGGTTCTGATGTAAGACTTGCTGAGTACCTTTGTACTCATGTTTGCCTAATTACTGTTTTTAGACGACAACACCGCCCCCTCCACTGGGTTCTACGTAGACCTTGATGTCGATGAGTGACTTGCCACACAGGTGGTGATCCTGGCCATGGAGGGCCCTATGTAGATAGACAGGCTTCGAGAGGCCTTCTTTCTTTCTAGTGTCTGTACTCAGACTATTTGCTTCCGCATGTGCTTGTATGCTTGTATGATTTGAGTGTCGGGTCATGTGACCCCTACCTGTATGAACATGTTATGTATGGCTCTCTAGAGCCTTTAAATAAAGTACTTGAGTTGTAGAGTTTTGTTGTGATGCCATATTGTATTTGCACATATCGAGCATATTGTGTGTATGATTGAGATGCTTGGTATGTGTGGGATCTGACAATCTAGTTGTTTATCCTTGGCAGCCTTTCTTATGGGGAAATATAGTCTAGTGTTCCTCGAGCCATAGTAGTCTGCTACAGCCCGGTTCACCGGAGTCCTACTAGCCTAGCACTACTGCTCAGGACGCTTGACTAGCCATAGTAGTCCGCTACAGCCCGGGTTCTCCATCATATGTATGCTAGCGACACTATCATATATGTGAGCCAAAAGGCGCAAATGGTCCCGGGCCATGGTAAGGCGACACCCGTGGGGATACCATGCGTGAGGCCGCAATGTGATATGAGGTGTTACCGGCTAGATCGATGTGACTTGGAATCAGGGTCCTGATAGCGTTGGCATCAGAGCCGGACTGCCTGTAGGTTCGTTGAGCCAAACTGGTCGATGTCGAGTCTAGAAATGCTTTAGTTATATGTTGGGGAATTGATTGTGGGAGGGAACGTAAGGCTCTTTTACTCCTTTACCTTATGCCCTCTGATCTGAGTCATTCTCTTCTCATTCAACGTGGGTTAAGGACTAGGCTCTCTTCTTCTATCAGGTTCACGTGTTACTAATCCGTAGTAGCTTATAGGATTGTTGTTACAAGCCTCAGTACAGTTTCTACTACTTTTAGTATGTTGCCACTTGAATCAGAACCCTGATATGATGTTGTTGAGTGGTATTGCAAACTGTTGTGGATGTCTCAAATCTTTTTCTGAGCATTTATAGCTGTTATGCTGTCAAATTTTCCCTAGAAATTCTAATGTCTTTGCATTGTGGTTGTGCTTTCAGATGGCCACTCATGCTCAAAACCAAGTGGTTCGCCTGACCCGGTGCCTCGATGTGCCCGGTCATACTGCTATGTTAGTCCGGGTAATGATCGAGACGGGTTACCGTTGGTATCCCGAATACACTGTCGAAGAGCAATTCCGAGACTTTAATCAAAGCCAATATTTCTGCACCCTCAGGATATTTCCTTCTTATCCTGGATCTACCGAGCCCCTCCACTGTTCCTATGGACTCAGGGTTACTGTTAAGATGGCCGTGCAGGATGCTGCCTATTCCATGATGACCATCATGCGAGTCCGGACTAGGCTGCTTCGGAACACCGACTTCCGTTATATGCCAGCTTCACTCCCAGGAGCACAAGGGTATCTCCAGGCTATCTGTGTTGACCCTACACATGACGAGTCACTACTCCGCACCACTGCTGAGATGCTCGAGGATAAGGACCGCGAAAATCGGGCCTTGCGTATGGAGCTTTTCAACTCTCGTGCTGATCACTGGCCCACTTTGACTCGGTTTGCACCTGCGGTACAGGCAGGATACATGGATCTGAGGGATCTGTACCCTGTATGGTCTGGAATGCCAGATTGTATGGAGTGGCGCGATGTAGGAGGCATCACCCCTCCTCGTGGTCCCCGTCTGCCACCACCTGTGGGACCAAGGCCACATCCGAGTCCCTATGGTCCGTAGGCTCCGCAGGACCGTCTGTTCCCAGATGATCATGTTCCACTTCCAGGCTTTGGCAGCGACTTCTATGAGGATTACAACGGAGCCGTCTGAGCTAGTAGTAGTTTCACTAGTATTGTAGTAGTTGTATTCTCCACCGTCCTGCGTGACCATGGGATACGACTTGGTGTGTATCACGCTCCGGAGGTGTAGAAAAATAACGTATAGGAGCTTGGAATGCCTCCGATGAGATGTAATGTCTTTCACCGTAGCTGTACTCTAGCCTGGGCTTCTACTAAACTATGTACGTTGTGTATGATCAATGGTATATATATGGCAGTTTCTATATTACCATGTCGTGCAATGAACATCTTTGCATTCCATGTTATCCATTACATTCTGCACTTCCTTGCTAAGTTTGTGCCATCCTTATCTAAACCGTTGTCTTGTTTTCTCCTAGGATGGTCAACACCCGCAACAACCCTGCTGCCCTGGAGCAGGGGGGAGCCAGTGCAGCTAGGGGTGAAAATCTGCCTCACCCGCCTTTTCTGGCCGAAGTGATGCTGGACGCGGAAAGAAACAAGCGTGAGACTAACCGCTTGCTGGAGAGGATTGAGCAGAACACTGCACGCCATCAGCGAAATGACTTGGTGTCAATCAATGACTTCATCAAGTTGTACCCACCAAAGTTTAACCATTCCATCGAGCCCCTCGACGCGGATGACTGGCTTCACATCATCACCCACAAGCTACATTCTGCCAACGTAGCCGAAGCTGATAAGGTTACTTATGCTGCCTATCACCTCGAAGGCCCTGCTAGCCTTTGGTGGGAAAATTCTGAAGCTATGCGCCCGGTCGGCCAAATCACTACTTGGGCTGAATTTAGTGAGGCTTTCCGTGAGCATCACATCCCGGAAGGTCTCATAGATCGCAAGAGGGAAGAGTTCTGCAATTTCACCCAAGGAAGACTGACTGTGGATGCATCTAGTCGTGAATTTGGGAATCTGGCACGATATGCTCCTGAAGAGGTATCCACCGACGCTAAGAAGCAGGCAAGTTTCCGCAAGGGACTTAGCCCTGAGCTTCACCGCGATCTTCGTCTGCACGAGTGCACCTCCTTTCAGAAGTTGGTCAATAAAGCCATCAGTGCTGAGACAGGCTAGTCTGGCTATGACGCTTCACGCAAGAACTCTCGTGATTTTGGCTCTTCATCCGGCTCTGGATCTCAGAAGCGCCGGGTGTGGATTCCAAGCACGGCACTGCCACACAGGTTCATTCCGAGGCCATCCTTTGAGGCGCCTCGTCCCAACCAGCAGTTCGCACCGCCCAAGCCCTAGGGTGGCCCCACTGCTAATGCTGCTCCACGCCCCAATGTTGTGACATGTTTCAAGTGTGGAGAGCCGGGTCACTATAGTCGAGAGTGTCCCCAGAACAACAACCCCAATCAGTCTGGAAAGTTCGTTGGCCGTGGTAAGCCAGCGGGAAAGACATTCTATGACAAGCCGGTCACCACTGCACGTGGCCATGTCAACTATGTCTCAGCCGAGGAGGCTCATGAGGATCCTAACGTCGTCCTTGGTACGCTCCTTGTCAATTGGCATCCGGCATCTGTTCTTTTCGATACTGGAGCATCTCATTCATTAATATCCGAGAACTATGCTCGATTGCACAACACGACATTCTGTGACATGTCCACTTCCATGGTAGTTCAAACTCCGGGTTCCAAATGGCAAACTTCTAGAGTAAGCCATGGGAACGAAATTCTTGTTGATAGACTTGTCTTCCTTGCATCCTTAATAGCTCTCAAGTCCTTGGACATAAACATCATCTTGGGTATGGACTGGATGTCAGCTCATTATGCTAAGATTGATTGTGCCACTAGAACCGTTCAACTTACTCACCCATCGGGCAAGACAGTCAATGTCTTAACTTGAGTGGCCAAGCGGCAGCTTTACTCCCTAAATGCCAACCCCCTTCCAGACCTTGAGGATATTCTGGTAGACCGAGACTTTCCGGATGTCTTTCCCGAAGAACAGCCAGGTGTTCCACCTGACAGAGATGTCGAGTTTGTAATAGACCTTGTTCCAGGAACCGTTCCAATCTCTAGAAGACCCTATAAGATGGCACCCTTAGAACTAGCCGAGCTTAATAACCAACTCGATGAGTCCTTGGAAAAGGGTTTCATCCGTCCTAGTTCCTCTCCTTGGGCTTGCCCGTCCTCTTCGTCAAAAAGAAGGATGGAACGGATCGGATGGTTGTAGATTACCGACCTGTCAACTTGGTCACTATCAAGAACAAGTATCCGCTTCCTAGGATCAACGATCTGTATGACCAGCTCGCTGGATCCTCAGTCTTTTCCAAGATGGATTTGAGGTTGGGCTACCATCAAATCAAAATCAGAAACGGGGACATTCCCAAAACGGCCTTTGTTACTCGTTATGGCCAATACGAGTACACCGTTATGTCTTTCGGTTTAACCAATGCCCTAGTCACCTTCTCTCGGTTAATGAACTCGGTCTTCATGGAGTATTTGGATAAATTCGTCGTAGTATACCTCGATGACATACTCATCTACTCCAAGAATGAAGAGGAACATGCCGAACATCTAAGGCTGGAATTGACGAAACTTCGAGAGCATCACCTTTATGCCAAATTCTCCAAGTGTGAATTTTGGTTGCCAGAAGTGACCTATCTAGGCCATGTAATCTCTGGTAAGGGTATTGCTGTCAATCCCGAGCGAGTTCAAGCCGTCCTTGATTGGATTCCACCTGAGACGGTCAAGCAAGTTCGGAGCTTCCTTGGCTTAGCGAGCTATTGCCGCCGCTTCATCGAGAATTTCTCCAAGGTTGCTAAACCTCTAACTAAACTCCTCAAGAAAGATAAAAAGTTCGAGTGGACCCCACAGTGTGAGTTCAGCTTTCAGGAACTGAAAAGACGCCTGACATCTGCTCCCATACTGGTACCACCAGATTTCTCCAAGGACTTTATTATCTATTGCGACGCCTTGCGACAAGGACTAGGTTGCATACTCATGCAAGATCGTCAGGTAATTGCCTATGCTTCATGACAATTACACCCACATGAGGAATACTATCCCACACATGATCTACAGCTTGCAGTTGTAGTCCATGCACTCAAAACTTGGCGACATTACCTCAGTAATCGTTGCGAGATCTTCACCGATCACCAAAGTTTGAAATATATCTTCACCCAACCGGATTTGAATCTCAGACAATGAAGTTGGGTCGAGTTGATCTCGGATTACGACTTAGGAATAACTTACACCCCGGGGAAAGCCAATGTCATGGCTGATGCACTAAGTCGTAAGTCCTATTGTAACAACCTGATGTTACAACAAAGTCAACCACTTCTCCATGAGGAATTTCATAAGCTTAATCTTCACATCGTTCCTCGAGGATTCCTATCCACCCTGGTGGTGAAACCTACCCTTACGGATCAGATCATCAAGGCACAGAAGGTAGATCTGGGAATCTTCCGTATTAAGAGAAACATTAAGAAAGGAGTCACGAATTGTTTCTCCGTTGATGATCAGGGTGTCGTATACTTTGGAAACCGCTTAGTGGTTCCCAAGGCACGAAACCTGAGGCGGTTGATCCTTAAGGAAGCTCATGAATACCCTCTCACCATTCTTCCCGGTAGTACTAAGATGTATCAAGACCTACGCCAGAGGTTTTGGTGGACTAGGATGAAGAGAGAGATCGCTCAATACATTGCTAATAGCAACGTTTGTCGTCGTGTTAAAGCAGAGCACCAACGGCCTGCTAGCACCCTTCAACCTTTGGCTATTCCTGAGTGGAAATGGGATAAAACTAGTATGCATTTCATTACTGGGTTTCCCAGGACCAAGAGAGGGAATAATTCCATCTTCGTCGTGATCGACCGTCTTTGCAAAGTAGCCCATTTCCTACCTATTCGTAAGAGTATGACCGCTAGCCAGCTAGCTGACTTATACATCTCCCGAATAGTGTCTCTTCATGGTGTTCCATTGGAAATTAACTGAGACCGTGGGAGTCTCTTCACCTCTCGATTTTGGGAAAGTTTCCAAAATGCTATGGGAACTCCTCTCTCTTTTAGCACCGCCTTCCATCCTCAATCAAGTGGTCAAGTAGAGCGAGTCAATCAAATTCTGGAAGATATGCTCCGAGCTTCTGTCATCTCATTCGAAATGGGTTGGGAGAAATGCCTTCCAGTCGCAGAGTTTGCCTATAACAATAGTTATCAAGCTAGCTTGGGCAAAGCTCCTTTCGAAGTCCTCTATGGACGAAAATGTCGAACGCCTCTTAACTGATCAGAAACAGGGGAAAGACAACTCTTTGGCCCGGATATGATTCAGGAAGCAGAAGGGAAGGTTCGCGTTATTCGTGAGAAATTGAAAACAGCCCAATCTCGTCAAAAGAGCCAATATGATCGTAAACATAAGCTCAGGACTTATCAAGTCGGCGAGAAAGCTTACCTTCGGGTTACTCCGTTAAAGGGAACCCATCATTTCGGTATCAAAGGGAAATTGGCTCCTCGCATTCTTGCCAAACGAGGAGAAGTTTCCTACCAATTGGAACTACCTTCGCATCTTTCCAGAGTTCATGATGTCTTCCACGTTTCTGAACTCAGGTGTTGCTTCGCGGATCCTATCCGTGGAGTGGACCACGAAATGCTTGATCTACAAGATAACCTCTTATATCGGGAATATCCCGTTCGTATCCTTGATCAAGCCGAGCGTACCACTCGACGCCATAATATCAGGTTTCTCAAGGTTCAATGGTCACACCATTCCGAGAAAGAAGCCACTTGGGAAAGGGAGGATCGTCTTCGACTCGAGTACCCCACCTTCTTCCCGGAGGATCCTAAATCTCGGGACGAGATTCTTTTGAGTAGGGGTGAGTTGTCACATCCCTGCTTTTAGTCATGCATTAGGATTGGATGAACATGTGCATCATGTTTAAATTTATTTTAAACTTGAAATGGGGCCTAATCAACCCCAACACCCCCCTGAAAATGCTAATTTCCAACAATTGGAATTTCAATGAACCCAAAATGCCCTTCATAAAAGCCCACCATTTTTGGTCTTTACTAAAACCTCTGCCAAAAATGGTCTTGCCATTTATGGAGCCATTCTGGATTTTTGAACAACCATAAATATTTGAATTTGGGCATTTTAAATGCTATAAATATTTTAAAGTGCTCAAATAATCTTGGAAGCATTTTTAGGCTGGTGAGAATATTCCCAAATGTGCCTCTGAATATTTCCAGAGTCTTTGGAAATGAAATAGTATTTATTCTATTTCAATACACATAGCAAGAAATAAATAAAAGCAAACAGAAAAGAGAGAGAGAGTTAGAGCTTACCTGGAAGCCCACCAGCCGGCCCACCTAGTTGGCCCGGCCCAGCAGCCGCTCCACGCAGCTGCTTCGCCTCGCCAGCGAGGCGAGCAGGTGCTCGACGGCGAGCGCAGGAGCTCGCCACGCCACCTCCCTGCTCCTCTGATTCACCTGGCCACCTCCTCGACGCCGCGAACACCTCCTCGGTGCCGCCCGACCTGCCCAACACCTCACACTTCCCCCCTGCTCCCTCCCTCGCTCCCTCGACGCCATGGCCGACGCAGCCGCGCTCGTGCCATCATGAAACCCGCAGCCACCACCGTCCACTCATTGCCTCGCCGTGCCAAAAAGTTCCGCCGTCGTCCACTCCTTCGCCTCAACCCATCCCCGAGCGCTCGCTCGCCCTGGAGACGCTGCACCGAGCTCGTCCCGATCCGCCGTCGCCGGAGATCCCCCTCGCCGCCCCGCTCGCTCCAGCTCTTCCCCGAGCTCGCCGTTCTGTCCCCTGCAACCGCAATGAGCCACTGACCCTTCTCCCTGAGGGAGTCCTAGATTAGGGGGTGTCCGGATGGCCGGACTATACCTTCAGCCAGACTCCTGGACTATGAAGATACAAGATTGAAGACTTCGTCCCGTGTCCGGAAGGGACTTTCCTTGGCGTGGAAGGCAAGCTTGGCGATACGGATATGTACATCTCCTACCATTGTAACTGACTTTGTGTAACCCTAACCCTCTCCGGTGTCTATATAAACTGGAGGGTTTTAGTCCGTAGGACAACATACAGAACAACAATCATACCATAGGCTAGCTTCTAGGGTTTAGCCTCTCCAATCTCGTGCTAGATCTACTCTTGTACTACCCATATCATCAATATTAATCAAGCAGGACGTAGGGTTTTACCTCCATCAAGAGGGCCCGAACCTGGGTAAAACTTCGTGTCCCTTGCCTCCTGTTACCATCCGGCCTAGACGCACAGTTCGGGACCCCCTACCCGAGATCCGCCGGTTTTGACACCGACATTGGTGCTTTGATTGAGAGATCCTCTGTGTCGTCGCCGTTAGGCTTGATGGCTCCTACGATCATCAATAGCGATTCAGTCCAGGGTGAGACCTTCCTCCCCGGACAGATCTTCGTCTTCGGTGGCTTCGCACTGCGGGCCAATTCACTTGGCCATCTGGAGTAGATCGAAAGCTATGCCCCTGGCCGTCTGGTCAGATTTGGAAGTTTGAACTACACAGCTGACATCCGCGGGGACTTGATCTTTGACGGATTCGAGCCACTGCCGAGCGCGCCGCACTATCACGACGAGCATGGTCTAGCTCTGCCGCCGAACAGTGCCCTGGAGGCCGCACCCGCATCGGCTTTGACCCTTAATTCGGAGCCAACTGCGCCGATCGAGGATGGGTGGTTGGACACCACCTCGGGGGCTGTGATCCCAACGGCGATCAAGCCGAACACCAGCCCCGCACTTCGCGAGACTCGTGACTCCAAGGAGCCGGACTCCTCTCCGGACTCCGAACCCTCCGCGCCCCTGCCAATCGAACCCGACCGGGCGCCGATCATGGAGTTTACTGCCGTGGACATCTTTCAGCACTCGCCTTTCGGCGATATTTTGAAGACACTAAAGTCTCTCTCTTTATCAGGAGAGCCCTGGCCGGACTATGGTTGGCAAGGTTGGAATACAGACGATGAAGAAATTCAAAGCCCACCACCACCCACTTTGTAGCCACTGTCGACGATTTAACCGACATGCTCGACTTCGACTCCGAAGACATCGACGGTATGGACGCCGATGCAGGAGACGATGAAGAACCAGCGCCTATTGGGCCCTGGAAAGCCACCTCGTCATATGACATATACATGGTGGACACCCCAAAAGAAGGAGATGGCGATGGAACGGCGGAGGATGACCCCTCCAAGAAACAGCCTAAGCGTCGGCGTCAGCGGCACCGCTCAAAATCCCGCCAAAGAAAATACGGTGATTCCAGCACGGGAGATAATAACACTCCGGAGTGTGCCGAAGAAAACCACCTCCAGCAAGATTCAGCACAGGAGGATGGAGAAGCCAGCCCTCATGAGAGAGCGGCAAACAGAGAGGTCGAGGACGATAATTGTATGCCTCCCTCCGAAGACGAGGCAAGCCTCGACGACGACGAATTCGTCGTGCCAGATGATCCCGTCGAGCAAGAGCGTTTTCAACGCAGGCTTATGGCCACGGCAAGAAGCCTCAAGAAAAAACAGCAACAACTTAGAGCTGATCAAGATTTGCTAGTCGACAGATGGACTAAAGTCCTTGGGGCCGAAGAGCATAAACTCGAATGCCCCTCCAAGAGCTACCCAAAGCGCAGGGTGCTACCCTGATTAGAGGAGGAAGCACTTAAACCGACATCACCAGCACTTGATACGGCTGACCGGCCACTTCGTGGCCGCGACAGAGAGGCCTCTCGGCCCTCCACTCAAGCCGCACTCCGTACCAAGGCACAGGAAAATGCGGCCAGACCTGCAAGATATGTTGGAGGACAAGGCAAGGCAAACAAGATCGATCTACAGATCGCGTGTGTGCCCCATGACTCGAGACGGTAACAGTCACGCCGGACACAAATCCGGTAGGGCCGAACACAGTAGACAAAGCTCATTGGGGCTACGTCGTGATATAGCCCAGTACAGAGGCGCCGCACACCCACTATGCTTCACAGACGAAGTAATGGATCATCAAATTCCCGAGGGTTTCAAACCCGTAAACATCGAATCATATGATGGCACAACAGATCCTGCGGTATGGATCGAGGATTATCTCCTTCATATCCACATGGCCCGCGGCGATGATCTCCACGCCATCAAATACCTCCCACTCAAGCTTAAAGGACCAGCTCGACATTGGCTTAACAGCTTGCCAGCAGGATCAATCAGTTTTTGGGAGGACCTGGAAGCCGCATTCCTCGACAATTTCCAGGGCACCTATGTGCGACCACCAGATGCCGATGACCTAAGCCACGTAATTCAGCAGCCAGAGGAATCGGCCAGGCAATTTTGGACACGGTTCCTAACAAAGAAAAATCAAATAGTCAACTGTCCGGATGCAGAGGCCCTAGCAGCCTTCAAGCACAATATCCGTGACGAGTGCTTGCCCGTCACCTAGGACAGGAAAAGCCGAAATCTATGGCAGCACTCACGACACTCATGACCCACTTTTGCACGGGAGAAGACAGCTGGCTTGCTCATAGCAACAATATGACCAAGAACCCTGGTAATTCGGATACCGGGGACAGTAGGGGCATTAACGCCGCATTAACGGTGACAATGCTGAGGATACAACAGTAAATGCCGGATTCAAAGGCTATAAATCCGGTCAGCGGAAAAAGCCATTGAAAAGAAATCCTAGGGGCCTGTCCAGTTTGGACCGAATACTCGACCGCGTGTGCCAGATACATGGCACCCCCGAAAAGCCAGCCAATCACACCAACAGGGATTGTTGGGTGTTCAAGCAGGCAGGCAAGTTAAATGCCAAAAATAAAGACACGGGGCTGCATAGCGATGACGACGAAGAGCCCTGGCCGCCGAACAACAGTGGACAGAAGGGTTTTCCCCCACAAGCGCGGACGGTGAACATGATATACGCAACCCACATCCCCAAGAGGGAGCGGAAGCGTGCGTTAAGGGACGTATACGCGGTAGAGCCAGTCGCCCCAAAGTTCAACCCATGGTCCTCCTGCCCGATCACCTTTGATCGAAGGGACCATTCCACTAGCACCCGTCATGGAGGATTCGCCGCATTGGTTCTAGACCCAATCATTAACAGATTTCATCTCACTAGAGTCCTTATGGACGGTGGCAGCAGCCTGAACCTGCTTTACCAGGATAAAGTGCGGAAAATGGGCATAAATCCCTCGAGGATTAAGCCCACCAAAACGACCTTTAAAGGCATAATACCAGGTGTAGAGGCCAACTGTACAGGCTCAGTCACACTTGAAGTGGTCTTCGGATCTCCGAATAATTTCCGAAGCGAGGAGTTAATCTTTGACATAGTCCCATTCCGCAGTGGTTATCACGCACTGCTCGGGCGAACCGCATTCGCCACGTTCAATGCGGTACTGCACTACGCATACCTTAAGCTCAAGATGCCAGGCCCTCGAGGACTAATTACGGTCAATGGAAACACCGAACGCTCTCTCCGAACGGAGGAGCACATGGCGGCCCTTGCTGCGGAAGTACAAAGCAGCCTCTCCAGGCAGTTCTCCAGTCCGGCCATTAAACGTCCAGACACCGTCAAGCGCGCCCCGAGTAACCTACAACAAGACCGACTGGCACGTTCCGAGCAGGCGTAGCAATGCGGCCCCAACCCCAGCCCTTGCAAAAATGTGACACCAGTACTTCACGCACATAACTACGCTCTAGAAATACCATGGGTACAGGGGGAGGGGCACCATCACGGCATGCCCGAAACACGGCTTAAACTGCAGCAGGGGCTGCCGATTTTTTAATTTTCTCTTACTTTCAGGACTCCACTCTTCGGAAGGCCTGTTCAGCAGTTCAATTGCCGCACAAACGATGCAAGAACCAGGGAAGTATACAAGCCATGCCGCATTACAGAACTCCCAGGTGGTCTCTATCACGAGCAGTATACTTGTTTCACATACCATTCCGCAGCCTGCCCCTGGAACGGACATGCTAAATAGTCCAACCTTTTGCTTATCGCATTATTTGTATCGTTCCGCTTTGATCGCAGCCCTTTTTAATAAACAATGCATAGCTTTTGTCTCTTTTTGCATTACTCTTTTTTTTACAAATATATGTTCCTTAATGACATGTTGCACCCGCACACTTTGGTATGGCCAAAATACGCCAGGGGCTTTACTACCCCTCAATATGGTGTCAGAAGTCCGAACACTTTAACAAGTGCGGCACCCCAAACATATAGCATTATATGCATCGGCTCCGAATCATGTCTTGGGTCAATAGTTGGGTTTGCCCGGCTCCTATGTTTTGGTGCCTTACGTTCCGCTATATCGGCTAAGGTAGCACTAGTAGAACTACTGCGATTGTGCCCTAGTTGAGGTTGGTCGAGCACCTCAGTAGAGAAAGCTAAAACTGACTGTCATGATGAAGCAAGAGTCGGTCGCTGTTCGAGAGGTTTTTTGAGTCCCTAAAGACTTATGCCACTTAGAGCGAGGAGTCGGCTCTGTCCAGCCAAGGCGTGGATAGCGCCCCGAACTCGGTCTTCCGAATACCAGGGGCTTCGCCGAAATTTAAAATTATAGAGTCCCTAAAGACTTACGCATTATAGTCTGATTGCCTTGTTCGTTGTGCTGAGCGCCTCCCTCGAAGGACCCAAACATGGGAAAAAGAGCGCTCAAGTTTATCCCCGAACACCCCCAGCACTAGCGGCACAGGGGCAAAAGCCGACGACTCGCCATCTCTCAGAATTGATAAACAGCGGCACAGAAGGTAATATTTTAAATTCCAACAGCATTGCTTAGCGCATATGAACAAGTTTTCAGCGCACAGGACAAAACGAGCGAGTTTTACTAAAAATTACATCCCTGGAACATTCATCCGCCACAAGGCAGGCACCCTTCAGAACATCCGTATAATAATTCTCGGGCTTGCGATGCTCTTTCCCCGGCGGTGGCCCGTCCTTCACAAGCTTCTCAGCATCCAGCTTGCCCAAGTGCACCTTAGCACGGGCAAGGGCCCTACGGGCACCTTCAATGCAGACGGAGCGCTTGATGACTTCGAGCCTTGGACAGGCCCCCACCAACCGCCACACCAGCCCGAAATATCTCCCAGGCAGAGCCTCTCTAGGCCACAGCCGAACTATGAGGCCCTTCATGGCCTTTTTGGCCGCCTTGTGGAGCTCGACCAGTTGCTTGAGCTGGTCGCTCAGGGGCACGCGGTGTCCGGCCTCAGCATACTGAGACCAGAACACCTTCTCTGTCGAGCTTCCCTCCTCGGCTCGATAAAATGCGGCGGCATCAGACACGCTACGGGGAAGATCTGCGAATGCTCCTGGAGAGCTCCGGATTCGGGTAAGTAACAAGTAACTCACGCTTATGTGTTTGCTTTGCATAAAGAATGCCTTACCCGCTGCTATCGTTTTCACCGCATCCAACTCCTGGAGGGTCTTCTGGGATTCGGCCTTGGCAGACTTGGCATTTTCAATAGCCATCGCGAGCTCGGACGCTCGCGTCTTTGAGTCAAGCTCCAAACTCTCATGTTTTTTCATGAGAGCCTGGAGCTCTTGCTGCACCTTGCCAACCTGGGCCTCATACTTCTCCCGCTCGGTGCGCTCCGTGGCCGCCCTCTTCTCGGCCTCGACCAGCGCTTGCTTAAGGGTCGCCACCTCCGACGTGGCCCCTACAATAGCCACGATAATCCTGTCATTTTTTGCAATTGCACTTTTTTATATATATATTTAAACAAGGTATTTCTTACCTTCCTTGTCCTCAAGCTTCTTCTTGGCACGCCCGAGCTCTTGCTCGGACTGCTCGAGGTTCTGCTTTAGCGTGTCCACTTCCGCAGTCAGTGCGGCGGACGCCAGCAGAGAAACCTGCATACGCATATTGACTCCTTTTTGTTAGACTCCTGTGAATTTTAGTTGATCCTCTCTTCGCTTTTCTTCCCGAACGCCAAACAGAGCATCAGGGGCTACTGTCTATGCGGTAATATTATTTACACATTCTTTACTTACCTCAAAGCCTGTTAAAAGGCTAGTACAAGCTTCAGTCAGTCGGCTCTTGGCGGACTGAACCTTCTGGACCACCACACTCATAATGGTGCGGTGCTCCTCGTCGATGTAGGCGCCTTTGAGCACCTCCAACAGATTGTCCGGCGCCTCCGGTTGGACGGGGGTCACCGGCACGGTGGGCTTGCTCCTCTTGGAAGGAGGTCGCCCGCCAGACTCTGGAACCTTTGAAGGTTCCGAAGCGGTGTCTGGCCTAGAGCCGGACTTGGAGCCCTGGGGGGTTTTATCCCCTTTACTCCTGGAGTCCGGGAGGTCGCCTTGCGGCGCCTCCAGGACCACCTCCTCCTGGCTTGGAACCTGTTGGGACAACACTTCGGC
This sequence comes from Triticum urartu, assembly GCF_003073215.2. Classification (NCBI taxonomy): domain Eukaryota; kingdom Viridiplantae; phylum Streptophyta; class Magnoliopsida; order Poales; family Poaceae; genus Triticum; species Triticum urartu. The sequence continues at coordinate 374,843,881 of NC_053025.1, read as the reverse complement.
GTCGTCCGTAGGGCGGGGGGAGGTAGCCGCCGGAAGCGAATTCACATCCGACGAGTCCAGTGAACCGCTCGACGACGCGTCGAGCCGGTCTTTGGGTGGGCTGCATAATCATATTCGACATAAGGGAAAGCTGTGCAATACAGGAATACTATGAATTACTCTGGTATCCAGATACTTACGATTTCGCCAGGGGCTTGTCCCTGAGCGGCCACTCCTCTCCGCCGTCGTCGGCGTCGGTGGAGTAGTCCGGAGGAAGGGTTTTCCCCTTCTTGGACCCTTCGGCCTCCCCAGTGAGGGCGGCCTTCCTTTTTTCCTCTCCCCCCGCTGGAGGGGGAGAGGTCTCTTCTTCCTCCTCCTTGTCTTCACGGGAGGAATGCGCCTTGGAGCCGTTGGATGATGAACCCGACACCTCCTGGTGCCGGGCACTTTTTCGAGTCCCCGTGGCCTTCTTCTCCGGCACCACATAGGGTGCCGGAACCAGCAACTCGCCAAGCGGGCATCGGCTGGGTCTTCGGGCAAAGGATCCGGACAGTCGATCTGTCCAGACTTCGCCTGCCAAACCTGTCAAAGGTAAGGGAGCTTAGATCCCGCATAGAGTTAAACTATGAAAAACTAATACCCTGTAAGAGGTACAAACAACTTACCGCGCTAGCGTGACGCTGTGCGCTGAATCCGCGATCCTCGGTAGCGGATGCGGGAGCCTCGGCACCCTTGAAAAGCACCTTCCAGACATCTTCGTACGTCGTGTCAAAGAGCCTGCTCGGAGTTCGGTGCTGCGCCAGGCTGAACTCCCACATATTGAAGGCCCGTTGTTCACACGGGAGGATCCGGCGGATGAGCATGACCTGGACTACGTTGACAAGCTTGAGCTGCTTGTCCACCAGGGTTTGGATGCATGTTTGCAGTCCAGTCACCTCTCCTTTGCTGCCCCACGACAGGCCCGTCTCTTTCCAGGACATGAGCCGTGTTGGGGGTCTGGACCGGAACTCGGGGGCTGCGACCCACTCAGGGTCGCACGGCTCGGTGATGTAAAACCACCCCGATTTCCACCCCTTCAGGGTCTACACAAAGGAGCCCTCGAGCCATAAGACGTTGGGCATCTTGCCCACCATGGCGCCTCCGCACTCCGCCTGGTTGCCGCGCACCACCTTTGGCTTGACATTGAAAGGCTTGAGCCATAGGCTGAAATGGGGGCGGATGCAGAGGAAAGCCTCGCACACGATGATAAACGCCGAGATGTTGAGGATGAAGTTCGGGGCTAGATCATGGAAATCCAGGCCATAGTAGAACATGAGTCCCTGGACGAATGGGTGGATAGGAAAGCCCAGTCCGCGGAGGAAGTGGGGAAAGAACACTACCCTCTCATGGGGCCTTGGGGTGGGGAGGAGCTACCCCTCTTCGGGAAGCCGGTACGCGATGTCGTTAGACAAGTATCCGGCCTTCCTCAGTTTTTTGATGTGTCCCTCCGTGACGGAGGAGATCATCCACTTGCCTCCCGCTCCGGACATGGCTGGAGAAGGTTGAGGTGGGGAGTGCGGATTTGGGCGCTGGAGCTCGAGTGCGCGAAAATGGATAGGCAAAGGAGGAAGAAGGCGTAGGTGAAAAGGTGGATCCTTATCCCCTTATATGGGTGGACGTAACTACGTGTCCCCACCAGCCTGGTAAAACTCGCTTATCTCCAAGCGCCGTAATCAATGGCGCGGTTGGGTTACCCACACCCATATTGATGAGAATCCCGGAATAAGGGGACACGATCTCTGCTTTAACAAGACGTGCCAAGGAAACCGCCTCGCGTGACATGCTGAGGTGGGATAATAAAACGATTTGAATAAAGGCTTGGCCGTGGTGCGTCACACTACGGAATACATCAGCAGATTAGATTTGTGTAAATATTATTCTCTCTATGCCAATATGTGGAAACTTATTTTGCAGAGCCGGACACTATTTTTGTGTTCAAAATCTTCTTGAAGTACTTGGAGGAGGAACCCGCCTTGCAATGCCGAAGACAATCTGCGCGCCGGACTGGTCGTCATTGAAGCCTGGTTCAGGGGCTACTGAGGGAGTCCTGGATTAGGGGGTGTCCGGATGGCCGGACTATACCTTCAGCCGGACTCCTGGACTATGAAGATACAAGATTGAAGACATCGTCCCGTGTCCGGAAGGGACTTTCCTTGGCGTGGAAGGCAAGCTTGGCGATACAGATATGTAGATCTCCTACCGTTGTAACCGACTTTGTGTAACCCTAACCCTCTCCGGTGTCTATATAAACCGGAGGGTTTTAGTCCATAGGACAACATACAGAACAACAATCATACCATAGGCTAGCTTCTAGGGTTTAGCCTCTCCGATCTCGTGGTATATCTACTCTTGTACTACCCATATCATCAATATTAGTCATGCAGGACGTAGGGTTTTCCCTCCATCAAGAGGGCCCAAACCTGGGTAAAACTTCATGTCCCTTGCCTCCTGTTACCATCCGGCCAAGACGCACAGTTCGGGACCCCCTACCCGAGATCCGCCGGTTTTGACACCGACACTCCCCCTCTCCGTTCTAGCTCCCATGCACCGTACGCGCCGCCTCGAGTTCGCCCGCACGCACCGCCACCTGTGCTCACCGCTGACGAGTCTCCGGCCATCTAATGGTCCGGCCGTCGTGCCCAGATTCCTCCCCGTGCCGTGTAGAGCATGTACGTGCCCCGCATGAGCCACCACGACCGTCACAACGACGACCCCGACCTCACCCGAGCCCCGGCGACCGCCAAGGTTGACGCCGGCGACGACTCCAGCCACCCCAGGCCCAACCACCTACACCACTCGACGCGGACGAGTGCCCGCACCCCTCTGCCGTCCCTGGCCTTGCCGGCGACGAGCCCCGGGTCAACTCCGGCGAGTTTGACCCGGGTTGACCCCAGTTTGACTTTCCCCTAACTCACTGACGTGTGGGCCCCAGGCCACTAATTAAACTAGGTTAGTATTAGTTCAACACTAACTAAACTTAGTTAGTTAGTTGACACTGACAGACGGGACCCACAGGTCAGGGTTGACCTGGACCATCTCAGTTGACCGCTGACGTCACACTGACGCCAGGCTGACGCAGTAAATCCTTTTATGGATTTATTCTTTAATAGGAAATTCCAGAAAATAGCCAGAACTTCTAAAAATCATAGAAAATCAACCATAGCTCCAAATCAAACAAATTATATATGAAAAATGATCAGAAAAATTCAATCTATCCATCTGTAATGGTTTCATGCATGACAAAACAAGATAACCTCGTTGTTTAAGCAAAATAAGATAATGCACTAATATGGCTATGTTAAATGAACTAACATTTGAATCTTTGATTCAAATGGGTTCATTCCTTTCTCTTTTAGCTTGCATTAGGCCAAGACACATTCATCTTGCCATGTCATAGCATGCATCATATTGTTGCATATTGTCATGTGTTGTTTATGTTCGGTGTGTCTTTCGTGGTAGGTTCTGCCTCCGAGGATATCTCCGAGTATCCAACTAAAGGGCAGTACCCTACTACCACTCCATCAGGCAAGCAGCCCCATTGATCATACCGATACAATCCCATGTTCTCGCCTCTGCTCTCATTTACTGCATTAAGACAACAACGTTTCAAACTGTTGTGTGCTACGATAGTTGAACCCTTACCCTCTGCATGACCTGTCATTGCCACAGTAACTAGATGAAACCCACTAGCATGAGTAGGAGTTGATTGAGCCATGTATGTGTTTCCTACCTTGCTATGTGTCGGGGGTTTGGTGCGACATATGCCAACGGATGGCTTATCATGGTGGGGGCAAGTAGAACGTCACCGGTTCCTGGAAACGGGATGAGGCGAAGGCATGCACGCCGGCGAATCTTACCCAGCTTCAGGGCTCTCCAGGGAGATAATACCCCTACTGCTGCTCTGCGGGGCCTCCGCATGGTCACTATGGCAAAGTGTTTACACGGTTGCTCCTTGAGCTGTTTCTTGGAGGTAGGAGAGGGCAAGGCTAGCTCTCTCCCTTCTATATGATCTGGTCTAGAGCTAGTGGGTTCCAACCCCTTGCATGGGTGCCCTGGGGGGTTTATATAGGCCTACCCCCCAGGGGTACAATGGTAATCCGGCTAGACGCGGGCCCAGCCGTCAGTGCCTCTGGCCTCCGTCTTCTCTGCCGACCACTTGGGCCCGCCGACTGGCGGGCCCCGCCGACTGGCCTGGTACGGAGCCGACAGGCCGCGTCCATCGCGGGCGGGTCTTGCCGGCTGCTGATTACTGCAGCCGTGCTTCTGATGATGCGGGCTTGATCATGAGGTCGTGGCAATAGCCCCGCCGCCCAGCGAGCGATCATTGTCGCCACTCCCCATCACATCTTGATTAATGGCGCGTGGGCCCCGGGGGAGGGCTCGGCCGACTCCCCAGGGCCGACTCCCGACGGGTCCGACTGGTGGTCCTCTTGTCGTCTCCTAGGGTCTCACCGACTGGTTCGACCTACTGCCTCTAGGCCGTACAGACAAGCCGTCGTGGGTGCTAGATTCGGTCCCGCGGTGCTGATGTCAAGGCCGGCATGGCAATAGTGCCACGCCGCACGGAGATCTTCCGGGGTACGGTGTGCTGTGGCCATGCCTGGCCTTGGTAAGGGGCAGGAACGGGCTTCATTGTTACCACTCCCCTACCCCGTCCCTCTTGATGAGATCGTGAGGGGTGTTGGAGTCGCAGGCCGACTCCCTGAAGTCGTCCCTGGGACTCGGCCGTGGGTGGTCAGTCGTCCGTCTTGGCATTGACGTCTTGAAGGCGGCTCTTCGTCCTGGGGTCTTGAGGGGCGCAGCCTGCCCCGATGTCTTGAAAGGTTCTAGGGCTCGGGTTGGCCTACCCGTGGCCCATTACTCCGACAGTAGTCCTCGAAGCTGGTGCGGTGCCGCGGACAATCGGCCGAGAAGCCTCAGCAGTTTCTCTTTCCGGGTTCTCAACACATGGTCTTTGATTGACTTCTGCCGGGCCGACTAGGAGGAGTCAGACTCGCTTGATTCGGACTCACTCAATTCCGACTCGCACAATATTTCGAACGTCGTGGCAGGACCCAAGTGGCGTGCTGGCTAAGCCTCCAGGCCGCCGCCCGTTCTAGGCCTGTCACGCGATGGCATGTGGCTGGGCCGTCCTGCCAGCCTACGCGCGCGACGGGACAGGCCCATAGGCGGGGCCCGCCACTATCATGCCTCGGCGCCCGAGCGGATCCGCTGCGGCCCCGGCGGACGGTTGGGATTCCCGTGGAGTTACTGCACGCAGTAACTTTATCATGGAACGTGGGGGTCGTGGGGCCGTGGGCGCAGTAAACCCCCACGACCGCCCCCTCGGCTTCGCAGCCTACAGGGCTATAAGTATGGGGAAGAGGGGGGCACGCGCGCCCCTCCTTCCCACCACTCCTCGCTCTCTTCCTTCTCACTTCTCCTCGCTCTCCTCCTTCTTCTTCTTATTCGCTCCACCGTGCGCCCAAGCTCCGGCGAACACCGCGGCGACAGCTCGCGATTAGTTCTTCCTCCGCCGCCGTGCCTCCCTCGGTGCGCTCTGGCACTTGGGACGGTTCCGAAGTCCACGACGACCACATTGAGTTCCTTCGCCGGACTCGTCGGCTCCCGAGCGAGGATCACGTGCGGGTGCGCCTCGCGCCGAAGGGGGAGATTTCCCCCGCACCGCAGGAGGGCGAGCGGGTCATCTTCCGCTCGCACTACCTGCGCGGGTTGGAGCTGCCGGCGAGCAGTTTCTTCCGATCTTTCGTGGAGTTCTACGGCCTCCAGCCGCACCACCTCTCCCCCAACACAGTGGTGCTGCTGTCCGCCTTCATGGCCTTATGCGAAGGCTTCCTCGGAGTCCTCCCCACCCTCGAGCTCTGGGGGGAATTCTTCTTCTCCAAGCTTGGCACCCAGGCCGTGGGCGTGCCGGCTCAATGCGGCGCTTTCATCACCGTGCGAAGGTCAGGAGCCGACAACCCCTTCCCCTCCATCTCGCTGATAAAGTTGGTGAAGATGTGGCAGAGATCCTACTTTTACGTCAGGAGCATCTCCGCGAGGGGGGACTGGGTCAACTTGCCGGCTTTCGAAGCCGGCCCGCCGGTTGGGCGACTGCCCAACTGGTCGTACCGGGCCAAGTCGCTGACGCCTGCAGGAGCCGGCGCCATCGCGCGACTCCGAGTGCTGACGCAGTCGGAGGGTTTGACTGGTCCGGACCTGCTGGCCGCCTTCGTGGCGCGCCGAGTGCTCCCACTCCAAGGCCGCCCCGACATGATATGCCAGATGAGTGGGCACCGCGACCCGAGTCGGATGTGCACCAAGGACATGCCTCACAAAGAGGTGGCCTTCATGGTGAACTACCTCTCGGACAGCCGCGCCAACTCCTCGCCCGTGGTGAGTCGCCTTTCCTTTCTTTCTTTGGATTGTCTTCCTTCTTGCCGAGTTTTGTTTTGACCAGTCGGCTTTGGTTAGAATCCCCTCCTCCATTCACCATCCAGCACCTCGGGGCCGGCCCGCGAGTTCCTCGCCGACCGGGCGGAGAGCGACATCGACGACCCTGATCTGGGGGCGGCGGCTCTAGAGGACGACGCCGAGGGAGGAGGAGGAACAGCAGGTGACTTCAGGACTTCGGCCACTTTCGTCGACTGGCCTGACAACGACGTCGAGGGGGAAGTCGCCCCCGCCATCGGACAGGAGCGAGCCAGCCTGGCGCGGGCTCTTCTGCCGCGCCGGGTGCTCCAGGCGGCGGGAAGAAGCGCAGGGCCGTGCCGACCTCGTTCAGCAGTCGGCCGAAGAAACCCAAGGGTTCGGCTGCGGCGACCCAGCGGGACGAGGTGGCCGCGAAGGCCATCTGCTTCCGTAAGGAAGTGAAGAAGCCGCCATTGGTCTCCGCGTGAGTATCCTGTCTCAATGCTTTATTCTTTCTTTGTGACTTTGTCTGAGTTTTTTGCTTGTCCCCCTTGCTTGAGGGCTCCCCTCACTCTTGAGAGGGTCACCACCGCCTCCGTCATGGGATCAACAGAGACGTCCGCCACCACTCATGGATTGACCCCGCTGCTGACCTTCGGGAGGCGATAGAGCAGAATGCGCAGGAGAAGCGCAATGAAGAAGAGGCCGTTCGCCTGGAGAAGGCGGAGGCCGACAGGGCGGAGGCCTCCGCCAAGAAAAAACTGGCGGAGGCCGAAGCTGCCACCGCGACGAAGCGGCAGGTTGAGGAAGCCGCACGCCGCCAATCGGCGGTGTACATCACCCAGTTGAACTGCCGCCGCCTCCGGAGCTCACGGGGCAGACTGGAGAAGCCGGCGGGGAGAACCCCATCGTGGAGAGGGAGGGCGGCAACCCCTCTACGCCGGATGCGAACGTTCCGCCGCCGCCTCCGCCGCCGTCTGAAGGTGCCCAGGGTGAGCAGCCGGCGGACCCTCCGGTGCCGCTGACCGAAGACGAGGCCGTGGCGAGGCTACTCCTCCAAGCTGGCTCGCCAACGCGCCGTCGTCTAGAGAAGGCGACTTCGGCACCCCGCCCCCTGGAAGCCGGCAATGCCTGCTCGGCGATCCCAGACGCCGAAGCGACAAGCGCCACACCCATTGGGTGGGTGCGAGGAGGCGGCACAGGGCCGCTGAACCAGGCGCTCCTGGACGTCTAGGCGAAGCTTCGTGCTGAGGGCGACGCTCTCCAGAGTTGCCCCAAGGCGTTCCTTGCGTCGCGGGCAGCCGTCCGGGTATGTTTTTTCCTTTGGTTTTTGTTTTCTTGTTCCTCTCTGTGGGGGCGCGCCAGCGCACCAACTGGGAGTAGTCCCCGAGTTTCGGGCTGGCTGCTGAGCAGGCGGCTCGGAACTCCAATTGATGAACTCTGGGTATTGACTTTTTGTCTGAAATGCTTGACACAGAATTACCACAACCTCCGCGTCACTGCCTTCAACCGTAACGTTGAAGAGCTGGGCAATCGGACCGCCAATCTGTCGGAGAGCCGGAGTAAGTCCTTTTCCTTCTTCGCGGGGGCGCGCTGGCACACCCGCTGGCTGTAGTCCCCGAGATTCGGGCCGACTGCCGAGCAGTCGGGCCGGATCTCCCTGGCGACCTTCTTTTCCTGATGACTTAATGCCTTCTTTCTTTCTTCTTCTCAGGGACCAACGCTGCTCTTCAACAGCAGCTGAGTGACACCAACTCCGCTTTGCGCGCCAAAGCGGAGGAGTGCAGCAAGGTCACCACAGAGCGCGATCTGCTGGCCTCTCAATTGGCAGAGCAGAAGGAGCTGCATGTGAAGATGCAGAGGGAGGGGGAGGAGACGGAAACCGCCCTCCTGGCCGAGTTCGTGAGCGAGCGCTCCTCCTGGTCTGACAAGGAGGCGCTGCTGGCCTCCGGCTTCCACGAGATTGAAGACATCGTTGATGGTGAGTTTCTTTATTTTCTTTATTCGAGCTGCCGATTTAAGTCGTGCCGACTCCTGGTTTTTGACTTGCTTCTTTGTTTCTTCCTGTCTTTGCAGACTTCTTTCCTGGGCAGTCACAGGCCGCCATCCAAGCCATCGAGGCTGACCGTGAAAGTCGGAGGGCGAAGGGCGCAGAGATTGCCGCCGACGCCCCCCGAACTCTTGACGAGCACATCCTGAGCATCGAGGCTCGCCTTCGGCCGGCTCATCGGATGCTGCGCCGGCTTCAGCGTGTTGGTGCCCAGGCGATTGCCGCCCTGTGGTTGGACATGCAGGCTCCGCGCACCCCCTGCCTAACGGCCGACTGGCTAGAGGTCACGGCTGGTCGTCTTGAGGTCTGGAAGGGCTCTTCAGCCCGAGCTGGAGCGCGTCGGGCCTTGGAGTTCGTTAAGGCATGGTATCCGGGGCAGGATCTAGGCCGGCTGGCCACGCTTCGGTCGGAGGCCCAGCCGGAGCTGGCAGCTGCGGAAGACGCCCTCATCAAGTGTGCTGCGGCGATCGCCGAGTACACCGACACCAGCATCTTCGTCCCCGAGCGGTCTGAAGACGGCGAGGAGGTACCACCAGAGTGGTTTGGGATGAACCCAGACTACGGCGAGGACTCGGCGGAGGTGATTGGCTCCAGTTTCGAGGAGGAAGGCGATGCGGAGGACGGAGGCGAGACGGAGGCACCAGAAGACAGAGCAGACGGCCAGCTTCAGCTCGACCGCGCATCCAGCAACGAGCCGCGTGCGACCGACCCGACTGCCGCCGGAGGCGATCAAGCCGAGACTAGCCAGCCGGCCGCCCCGACGCCTGATGCTGCCGCCTCCTCTGACCCTCCAAATCCGTCTGCTGCTTCCTAAGCTGCCGCTTTATCTTTATTTTATCTGCTTCAGTAGCCTTTGAAGAACTTGTTAATTCGCACAATTCCACCCGCGGGGTGAATTTTTAACCTGTACTCGAAAATTCGGCCAAGGGCCTATGTTATGTAAATATATTTATCCGAGTTCTATCTTTTCTTGCTCATTGCTCTCTTGGCTTTTTTCCTTTGCCGCTTTCTCTTAGTTGCCTGCCTTGCCAATCGGATAGCCGCTCTGCGGACTGTCGCTGGATCAAGTGCTTGGCTTCTTTAAGAGTTTTTGAGCAAGTTGAATAGAAGGCGGCAATCCGACTATTCGAGAGTCGGTTTGCGAAAAAAGGCTAGAAGCCGTCTTGAGCTATGTTTTATGCTTTGAGTCCTTAACCATTTTTCATGCGAACGCCCATTCTACCTTACCTCTGCCCATCGTACAGTCGCTCTGCAAGCTGCGGCTTCTAACAGAAGACGGTTTAGGTGTTACACACTACTTGTCCGATTGCAGGAAGCATTTAAAAGTGCAAGGCGGCAAGTCCCTGGGCCGACTTGTCGAGCCCAGTGCCAAGCGGCATGACAAAGAGTAACATACTTGTAGGCATAATTTTTATCATACAGACAAAAGAGGGCAGTCCCCGAGCTCGTCTCGGGGGGCCCGAAGTCTTGGTAATTTAATACAAAAGGTAGCATGGTACATACTGCATCAACTGTAAAATCTTCGGAGGAGATTTGCATTCCATGGCCGCTCTGTCTCCTTGCCGGAGTCGTCCCTCTTGCGTGCTCGGGGCTTCTGAGCGTCAATCAGGTAGTAGGAGTCATTGCCCAGTACTTTGCTGATGATGAAAGGGCCTTCCCAAGGCGCCGATAGCTTGTGCTGGCCGGCTATTCGCTGGATCAGCCGGAGCACAAGGTCGCCTTCTTGGAAAGATCTTGGCCTCACCATCCTGTTGTGGTATCGGCGCAGGCTCTACTAGTAGATGCTGGACCGGCTGAGTGCCAACAGCCGGCCCTCTTCCAGCAGGTCGACGCCGTCTTGTCGTGCTTCTTCTGCTTCCTCCTCGGTGTACATGGTGACTCGTGGGGAATCAAACTCTATGTCCGTTGGGATGATGGCTTCAGCACCATAGACTAGGAAGAAAGGCGTGAAGCCGGTTGACTTGTTTGGAGTCGTGCGCAGACTCCAGAGGACGACTGGTAGCTCATCGAGCCAGCAGCCAGCCGAGCGCTCCAGAGGCTCGATCAGCCGGGGCTTGATGCCGGACAGGATGAGGCCGTTTGCTCGCTCCACCTGGCCGTGTGACTGTGGATGGGCGACGGAAGCTAGGTCCAGTCGGATGCCCTTGTGTTGCGCAGAAACGGGCCAAGGCGCCTTTGGCGAAATTCGTGCCGTTGTCGGTGATGATGTTGTGTGGTATGCCGTACCGAATTGTGATATCGGCGATGAAAGTCACGGCAGTTGGACCGTTTAGCTTCTTGATTGGCTTCGCTTCTATCCACTTGGTGAACTTGTCCATTGTGACAACTAAGTGAGTTAGGCCACCTTGTGCTGTCTCGAATGGTCCCACCATGTCTAGACCCCAAACTGCGAAAGGCCAGTCAATGGGGATGGTCTTGAGTGCGGAAGCTGGCTGGTGCGTCTTGGAGCTGAACTTCTGGCACCCTTTGCATTTTTGGACCAACTCCTTGGCCTCTTCCAAGGCAGTTGGCCAGAAGAAACCGTGTCGAAAGGCTTTGGCGACGAGTGCTCTTGAAGCCGCATGGTGTCCGCATTCGCCTTGATGGATGTCTTTGAGAATCGCTTGGCCTTGCTCTGGCTCTACACAGCGCTGGTAGACACCAGTGACGCTGCGCCTGACCAGCTCTGTGTTGACTATGGTGTCGGCTGCCGCCCGGCGTTGTATTTGCCGAGCTGAGGTCTCATCAGTCGTCAGCTCTTTGTTCACTAGGAATTTGAGGATGGGCTGGGCCCATGAGGGTGCTGCTATTTCTTGACTGCCAGAACTGTGACTTGGACGAGGGCGGTTGGGCTGGGAGGCGGCGGGTTGGAGTCAACAGCCGCTTGCTGGGTTAATAAAGTCCCCAGGCCGACTGGCGCGGCCCTTGGGCCGAGTTCTGGAGTCTTCGAGTCCGCCGCTGCAGTCCCCGGGCCGGGTTCGACTATGGCGGCTTTGGAGTCATCCGCCAAAATCCCCGCACTGACTGCCGGGGCTCTGGAGGCGGATCCGACGTCTTCGGGAGGAGCTAGCACAAAAATGGAGTCTGATTCTGGTGAAGGCTTCACAGACGGCTTGAGGAGGCGTTGAAGGGCGACGCCAGATGGTATTGCTTGGCGGGTAGAGCCGATTCATGCCAAGGCATCTGCTTGGTCGTTGTCATTTCTTGGCACATGGAGGAACTCGCACCCTTTGAAATACCTGCTGAGTTGCTGTACGAGGAAACGGTAACTCGCCATGTTTGCCTCTTTCGCGTCCCAGTCACCAGACGATTGCTGGACCACTAAGTCTGAGTCGCCATAACACAAGATCCGGCGGATGCCAAGTTCTTTGGCAAGTCGGAGCCCGTGAATGAGCGCCTCGTACTCGGTGACGTTGTTGGAGGCGGGAAAATGGATTTGTACTGCATATTTGAGCTTGTCGCCTTTAGGAGAGGTGAGGACGACGCCGGCTCCCAAGCCGGTGCACATCTTGGAGTCGTCGAAATGCATCCGCCAATGGGTGGAGTCAGGCGCTGGAGGTAGGTACTGGGTCTCGGCCCAGTCGACGAGGAAGTCGGCCAGTGCTTGTGACTTGATAGCGGTGCGGGGCTGATAGTGGATGGTGTAAGGAGCCAGCTCTATGGCCCACTTGGCCACTCGGCCAGAAGCATCTCGGCTACCAATGATCTCGGCAAGTGGGGTTGTGCAGACCACCGTGATTGGATGCTCTTGAAAGTAAGGCTTCAATTTCTTGGCAGCAAAGTGTACGCCATAGCACATCTTCTGGTAGTGGGGGTAGTTCTGCTTGGAGGTCGACAGTACCTCGCTCAGGTAATATACCGGTCTCTGTATAGGTAGCGCCTTGCCTTCCTCCTTGTGTTCCACTACAATGACCGTGCTGACTACCCGGCTGGTGCCGGCGATGTACAGGAGCATAGGTTCCTTGGGAGTCGGAGCCGCCAGGACGGGTGGAGTAGTCAGCATCTTCTTCAACTGGTGAAAAGCTTCGTCCGCCTTATGGTTCCACTCGAAAAATGTGGTCTTCTTCATGAGTTGGTATAAGGGGAGAGCTTTCTCGCCCAGCCGACTGATGGACGCCAAGCAGCCGGTGAACTTCTACACATCCAGCAGTCGGCTGGGTACCTCCATTCTCTCAATGCCCTTGATCTTTACTGGGTTGCATTCTATGCCGAGTTCAGAGACCAGGAAGCAAAGGAGCTGGCCGGCTGGTACTCCGAAGACGCACTTCTCGGGATTGAGCTTGATCTGGAATCGGCGCAGGTTTTCAAAAGTCTCCTTGAGGTCTTCCAGCAGTGTCCCACGCTTTTCCGTCTTCACCACCACGTTGTCCACGTAGACGTGGGCGTTCCTGTCGAGCTGCTTGAGGAGGCACTTCTGCATGCAACGCTGAAAGGTAGCGCCGGCATTCCTTAAGACGAACGTCATGGTGAGGTAGCAGAAGGCTCCAAACGGCGTGATGAAGGCGGTCTTCAGTCTGTCAGCCGGGTTCAGCTTGATCTGGTGATATCCTGAGTATGCATCCAAAAAACTCAACAACTCGCATCCGGCTGTGGAGTCTATCACCTGATCGATTCTTGGTAGAGCAAATGGATCCTTGGGACAGGCCTTGTTGAGGCTCGTGTAGTCGATACACATTCTCCACTGCTTGTTCTTCTTCAGTACCAGGACCGGATTTGCTAGCCATTCTGGGAAGAACACTTCCATAATGAAGTCGGCTGCTAGGAGTCGGGCTATCTCTTCTCCGACAACTCTTCTCTTCTCTTATGATAGGCGGCGCAGGGGCTGCCTAACCGGCTTTGCATCAGATCGGACATGTAACTTGTGCTCGGCGAATTCCGTCGGTACACCAGGCATGTCTTTGGGGGACCATGCGAAGATGTCCCGATTCTCACAGAGGAAATCGACGAGCTCGCCTTCCTATTTGCTGTCAAGGTTTGCACCTACGACTGCGTACCTCTCTGGATGCTCCGGATCCAAGGGTATCTTCTTTGTCTCTTCGGCCGGCTTTAGCGAACCCTCAGCCTCTGATTCTTTTGGGCTGGGCGATACCTCAGGCTGCTTGCCAGCCATCGCCACAACTCGCTCAAGGAGCCGCTTCTCGGTCGCAATTACCAGGGACTCGGCCAGCCGACTGCTCTCAGCCGCGCAAGCAGACGACTTCCGTAGTCGCCAGCCACAGTCAGGATCCCTTTGGAACTGGGCATCTTCATCTTAAGGTAGGCGTAGTGGGGGACCGTCATGAACTTGGCCAAGGCGGCTCGGCCGAGCAGCGCATGGTATGGGCTCTCGAGGTCCACCACCTCAAACCAAATAGACTCTCGGCGGAAGTGATCTTTGTCTCCAAAGAGGACGTCCATGAGGATCTTGCCGATTGGTGAGCAGGAAAGCCCGGGAACAATGCCGTCGAACACAGTTCGGCTGTTCTGAAGCTGTCTTTGCTTGATTCCTAACTTCTCCATGGTGTCCTTGTACAGGATATTGATGCTGCTGCCTCCGTCTATCAAAACTCGCGAGAAACGCGCGGCTCGTCTGTCCGTAGCAAAGGTGGCATCCAGGACCAAGGCATAGGAGCCCGGACTCGGCATCACTTCTGGGTGGTCGGCCCTGCTCCAGCTGATGGGCTTCTCGGACCAGTGCATGAACTCTGGCGTCTCCGATGCTACGGCATTCACCTCTTGTCGCTACAGCCGCCTGCTGCGTCGACCATCAACCACACTAGTGAACACCACGTAGGCTCCGTGCTCTTCAGGGTATTCGTTTTGTACTGCACCGACTGGCGTGACAGCCGGCTGCTGCGGCGGAGGCAGAGGCGGCTGCCCAGCAGGCGAGGGATGCAGGAGGCCGTCTCCCTTAGTGATCCTGGTGAGCCAGTGGCACTTCCGGGTGGTGTGATTCGACGGCTTCGCGCCACTATGGAACTTGCAAGGTCCATCCAGGGTCTGCTCATAGGAGAAGGCCGGCAACCAGTTTGGCTTGCCGCCTTTCTATCGCTTGGGCGGAGGCTGCTCATCTAGCTGCTGGGCTACAATGATCGTGACCTGCTGGCTGCTGGAAGCCGTCTGCGGGGCCTTGCGCTTGTGGTCTCCCTGCTGTTGTCGCAGGCTGGCGTCTCCCGCTGGAGTTGTTGGAGCTTGCAGGGCCACTTTGCCAGTTGTGCTGATTTGAATCTCCGCCTTCATGGAGGAGTCGGCCGTGGCGTACTTGTCCGCTATGATCAGCAGCTCATCGAGGGTTTCTGGCTCGGCGCAGAGGAGCTTGTGCTTGAGGAGGGTACCTTCTCTGCACCCGGCCGTGAAGTACTCGATGGCCTGCACCTCATGCATGCCCTCACAGGAGTTCCGAAGCTCGGCCCAATGCATGAGGTAATCGTGAGTCGACTCGTCGGGGCCTTGTACGCAAAAGGAGAGATGACGGCGCTTGGGAGGACGCTTCTACGTGCTGGTGAAGTTGCAGACGAACGCTTCGGTGAAGTCGACCCAGCTATTGATGCTGCGGGGCTTTAGGCTGTTCAGCCATGTCCGGGCCGTGCCATCGAGCATGAGCGGAACGTACTTCACGGCGACACGCTTGTTGCCGTTTGCTATGCTAACAGCCGTGGAGTAGTCGACTAGCCAGTCTTCCGGCTTCACGGAGCCGGTATACTTGGGCGTGTCTCTTGGGAGCGTGAACCCTCTGGGAAAGGGCTCGTCTCGAATGCGGGGCCCGAAACAAGGCAGACCCAGCTCCTCTTCTTCTTCCAGCGCCAGGGATCGGTGAAGCCGGTCGATCCGGTGGCGGGCGTCATTCTCTCCAACTCCCTCTCGGCGGCCAAGGTGGTCGCCGAGAGTCGGATGATCAACAGGCGGCGGGGAGACCCGCCTCTCCCTGCGAGGAGGGGGAGGCAGACAGTCGTCCCGTCGTTCCACTACCCTCGGGCGGCCGTCTCGGTCCCGCTCTATGGTAATGCGAGTCCGACTGTGGCTGACAGCCGGCTCCTTGTCTCTTCTTCCTCGGGCGCCGCGAGTCAGCGTCCGAGACGTCGTGCCTTGATCTCGGTGAAGGTCGTCGTTTGGCCGCTACGGCGCCTCCGTGTGGTAGCCAGCCTCATTCTGCGCGGCGGCCGCGTCGAGGAGCCGCTGGACTCGCTCCATCATGAGGCGGCGTTCTTCGCCCTTGAAATTGTCCATCTCATCTGCCACTGCCTGAGCGGCTCGGATGTTCTCCGCTGGTGTAGCGTACACAGGGCGGCTTGCCCCAAACAGGTTGGCGATGGCTACGCCGCGCTGCCGGACCGCGCCAAGGCGGCTGGGCCCCGCCGGGGCCAGCGAGCCACCGACGGTGTGATCCATCTCCCGCTGGTAGGATTCTGACAAGCACCTCATGCTGGCCAGCTTCTTCGCGCCTTCAACGAGCTGAAGGCGGCGCGCCTCCAACGTATCTGCGTCAGCGGCTTCCGGAATGGGCGCAGTTAGGTCCTGTAGCACCGCGCTGAGTGAGTCGTGCGCTCCTCCGCCGGGGAGCTCGTCATGACTGATGACTAGCACCTCGGTGACGGTGCTTTCGTTGCTCTCCGCGCGAGGGAGGGGTTCGTCGTAGACCAACACATTGGTGGGGAAGGCGTCGAGCGACGCGGTGTCGGAGTCGACCAGCATCGGGTCGGTGGAGCCCACAGACTCCAAGTCTACGGCAGGCTCGCCGGAAACATGGAGTTGATCGAGGAGGCCCGCGAGGAGGCTCTCGGGCCGCCCGTGCCTGCGTTGGATGCAAGTTCATCGGAGAGGCGGACCTCGCTGACTAGTTCGGCCAGGCAGCTGGCTGCGCAGGTGATCTCAACGCCACTTAGCGCGTCGGCGCAAACTCCGTCTGGCGTGCCTGGCTGGCTGCGCTCGCCAGGGAGAAAAAGGGTTCCCGTCCAGAACAGGTCTCTGTACGGCGGTGCACCATGCACCACGGTGGGCGGCAAATGTCAGGGGTTTGGTGCGAGATATGCCAACGGATGGCTTATCATGGTGGGGCGAGTAGAACGTCGCTAGTGCCTGGAAACGGGATGAGGCAAAGGCATGCACGCCGGCGAATCTTACCCAGCTTCAAGGCTCTCCAGGGAGATAATACCCCTACTGCTGCTCTACGGGGCCTCCACATGGTCACTATGGCAAAGTGTTTACACGGTGGCTCCTTGAGCTGTTTCTTGGAGGTAGGAGAGGGCAAGGCTAGCTCTCTCCCTTCTATATGATCTGGTCTAGAGCTACTGGGTTCCAACCCCTTGCATGGGTGCCCTGAGGGTTTATATAGGCCTACCCCTAGGGGTACAATGGTAATCCGGCTGGACGCGGGCCCAGCCGTCAGTGCCTCTGGCCTCCGTCTTCTCTGCCGACCGCTGGGACCCGCCGACTGGCGGGCCCCGCCGACTGGCCTGGTACGGAGCCGACAGGCCGCATCCACCGTGGGCGGGTCTTGCCGGCTGCTGATTACTGTAGCCGTGCTTCTAATGACGCGGGCTTGATCATGAGGTCGTGGCAACAGCCCCGCCGCCCGGCAGGCGATCACTGTCGCCACTCCCCATCACATCTTGATTAATGGCGCGTGGGCCCCGGGGGAGGGCTCGGCCGACTCCCGACGGGTCCGCCTAGTGGTCCTCTTGCCGTCTCCTAGGGTCTCACCGACTGGTGGGACCTTCTGCCTCTAGGCCGTACAGACAAGCCATCATGGGTGCTAGATTCGGTCCCGCCGTGCTGATGTCAGGGTCGGCATGGCAATAGTGCCACGCCACACAGAGATCTTCTGGGGTAGGGCGTGCTGTGGCCATGCCTGCCCTTGGTAAGGGGCAGGAACGGGCTTCATTGTTGCCACTCCCCTGCCCCGTCCCTCTTGATGAGATCGTGAGGGGTGTTGGAGTCGCAGGCCGACTCCCCAAAGCCGGCTTCTCTGGAAGTCGCTAGTCAGGAGTCGGCTTTCCCTGAAGTCGTCCCTAGGACTCGGTCGTGGGTGGTCAGTCGGCCGTCTTGCCGTTGACGTCCTGAAGGCGGCTCTTCGTCCTGGGGTCTTGAGGGGCGCAGCCTGCCCCGATGTCTTGAAAGGTTCTGGGGCTCGGGTTGGCCTACCAGTGGCCCATTACACCGACACTATGCCTGCTATGCTTAGAATTGTGTCAGGTCTGGTTCATCTGGGTGATGGGCTAGAGTGAAATGATTATGTCGGTAATGTGAGGGATGTGTTGAACATGTTTTGGTAAAGGTATTGATGAGAGGCCATGTAGGAGTACATTGTGGGTTGTTTCATTGAGGCCGTCCCTAAGAACTGAGATCTGTATGTGTGATTTATGATTCAGTTACTACCATACAATGGGCCCGAAACCAATGGACCCTCTTGGCTTCTTAATCACCCAATACTCTGTCCAGGAGTTGCAATTAGTTTCTGGTGTTTGTTGGTTTTGTGTTGGCGGTCGTGCGTAGCGCTGACCCTAGGGGTGGGATATGTTGCGGTAGATACACCGTGGCACGGTGTACCGAGTCACCCGTTTGTTGTCTCAGGAACCCTGTTCACATCATTTGGGGCCGTATGTGGAAACCTCGGCCGGACTCCCTGCGTATGGAACCTGGATAGGCGATAAACCTGGACTAGAGACTTGAGTGTTTAGGTAGGCCGTGGCCGACACCCTCGTTGGGCTTCTGCTTGAAGGTTTCCGAGTACATGTCGTGTAAACGGCGGTAAGTGGTGAGAGCATGTATGAAGAAGTACACCCCTGCAGGGTTAACATCATCTATTCGAATAGCCGCATCCGCGGTAAACGACTACTTGGTTGCCTATACAGTTCATAGACATGTTAATGGATACTACTAAAAGACTCAAGATAAGTGTGAGTACCGAGGATGGCCCTCTCGTAGGATGACGAGGGAGGATCCCCGGTGGAGTATTGTGTTGGTGAGTAGTGGACTCGTGTGTGAAAACTATTTTACTAGTGGAGTCTCGTAGGATAGCTTAGACAAGAGTCAAAGCTGGCTTGCTGCAATAACTCCACCACCTTCTTGAGAATGAGCATGTATAGTAGGTTCTGATGTAAGACTTGATGAGTACCTTTATACTCATGTTTGCTTAATTACTGTTTTCAGACGACAACACTGCCCCCTCCGATGGGTTCTACGTAGACCTTGATGTCGATGAGTGACTTGCCACCCAGGTGGTGATCCTGGCCATGGAGGGCCCTATGTAGATAGACAGGCTTCGAGAGGTCTTCGTTCTTTCTAGTGTCTGTACTCAGACTATTTTCTTCCGCATGTGCTTGTATGCTTGTATGATTTGAGTGTCGGGTCATGTGACCCCTACCTGTATGAACATGTTATGTATGGCTCTCTAGAGCCTTTAAATAAAGTACTTGAGTTGTAGAGTTTTGTTGTGATGCCATGTTGTATTTGCACATATCGAGCATATTGTGTGTATGATTGAAATGCTTGGTATGTGTGGGATCCAACAATCTAGTTGTTTGTCCCTGGCAGCCTTTCTTATGGGGAAATGTAGTCTAGTGTTCCTCGAGCCATAGTAGTCCGCTACAGCCCGGTTCACCGGAGTCCTGCTAGCCCAGCACTACTACTCAGGACGCTTGACTGGCCGGCATGTGTTTCACATTGTTCCTATGTCTGTCCCTTCGGGGAAATGTCACGCGGTGACATCCAGAGTCCTGCCTAGCCTGCTACAGCCCGGGTTCCCCGGAGTCCTATTAGCCCAGTGCTACAGCCCGGATTCACTCGCTGATGACCGACATGCTCGATGTGATTCGTGTATGCCTGTCTCCATAGATCTGTGCCGCTTTGGGTTCACGACTAGCCATGTCGGCCCGGGTTCTCCGTCATATGGATGCTAGCGACACTATCATATATGTGAGCCAAAAGGCGCAAACGGTCCCGGGCCATGGTAAGGCGACACCCGTGGGGATACTGTGCGTGAGGCCGCAATGTGATATGAGGTGTTACCGGCTAGATCGATGTGTCTTGGAATCGGGGTCCTGACAATACAAGTCATACATATACGGCGGTTTTATCCCTATGGGCCTTGAGCCGCCCTTGGTCCTTGGGCCCTTTAGTTAACATCTTCATGGGCATCAGTTTGATGAACCACCGTTGAGATGTCACACCCACAATGCGGCTATATCTCCCATGTGTCGGGGCAAGACTTAGAGGCATAGCCGCATGGTAGTTTGGTCGCAAGAGGGGTAATCTTCACACAATCCCATGTACTGAATAGAAAGGGATAAAGAGTTGGCTTACAATTGCGACTTCACACAATACATAAATAATTCATACATCATCCAAATACACTCAAAGACCGACTAAGGTCAAATCCGAATTAAAAGGAACATACACCCCAAATGCTAGATCCACGATCGTCCCAACTGGGCCCCACTACTGATCATCAGGAAACTAAACGTAGTAACGACCCAGATCCTCGTCGAACTCCCACTTGAGTTTGGTAGCATCACCTGCACTGGTATCTTCGGCACCTGCAACTGTTTGGAAGTATCCGTGAGTCATGAGGACTCAGCTACCTCACACCCGCGAGATCAAGACTATTTAAGCTTATGGGTAGGAGCGGTAGTGAGGTGGAGCTGTAGCAAGCACTAAGAATATATGGTGGCTAACATACGCAAATAAGAGCGAGAAGAGAAGCAACGCAGCGGTCGAGAAGCTAGAAGCGATCAAGAAGTGATCTTGAAGTTGCTTACGTTCAAGCATAACAAAAGACCGTGTTCACTTCTCGGACTCCGCCGAAAAGAGACCATCATGGCTACACACGCGGTTGATGCATTTTAATTAAGTGAAATGTCAAGTTCTCTACAACCGGATATTAACAAATTCCCATCTACCACATAACCGCGGGCACGGCTCTCGAAAGTTTATACCCTGTAGGGGTGTCCCAACTTAGCCCATCAGAAGCTCTCATAGTCAATGAAGGATATTCCTTCTCCCGGAAAGACCCGATTAGTGTTAGAATCTCGGTTACAAGACATTTCGACAATGGTAAAACAAGACCAGCAAGACCACCCGACTGTGCCGACAAATCCTGATTGGAGCTGCACATATCTCGTTCTCAGGGCACACCAGATAAGCTAAGTGTACAAGTACCAACATAACCCAGGTTGCCAAGGGACGTCCCTGCACGGTGCTCTAGTTGGGACGAACACTCAGAGGAGCACTGGCCCGGGGGTTTAAAATAAAGATGACCCCCGGGCTCGCGAAAACCCAAGGGAAAAGGCTTAGGTGGAAATGTTAAAACCAAGGTTGGGCCTTCTGGAGGACTTTTATTCAAAGCAAACTATGAAGGGGTTCCCATAACACCCAACCACGTAAGGAACGCAAAATCAAGGAAGATAACACCGGTATTACGGAAACTAGGGTTGCAAGAGTGGAACAAAACACCAGGAAAAAGGCCAAGCCTTCCACCCTTTACCAAGTATATAGATGCATTAAATTAAATAAGAGACATTGTGATATCCCAACAATATCCATGTTCCAACATGGATCAAACTTCAACTTCACCTGCAACTAGCAACGCTATAAGAGGGGCTGAGCAAAAGCGGTAACATATCCAAACAACAGTTTGCTAGGAAGGTGGGTTAGAGGCTCGACATGGCAATATGGGAGGAATGATATAACAAGTGGTAGGTAGCGCGACATAACAATAGAGCGAACAACTAGCAAGCAAAGATAGAAGTGATTTCGAGGGTATGGTCATCTTGCCTGCAATGTTCTCAGAGTTGTCGAAGCTTGATCCTCGTTAGCGTACTCAACAGGTTCCTCATTCACGTACTTGTCTCCCGGCTCTACCCAAAGCAAGAACACAATCAGTGGAACAACAATCAATCACGGTGCAATGCACAAGCAACATGATGCAATACATGGCATGATATCCGAGATATGATATGCAATGCATATGCGTGCTCCAGAAGGGGAAGAATGATCAAGGCATCAACGTGGAAAACCAAGTATGCCTCTAGAAAGATGAGATGATTTCGGTTGAAATCGATATAAAGATCATCGGAAACGGATGCACGGTTTGCAAATGGCAAGCAAAACAAGAATGGCGCAAAACTGTGATTAACAGCATGATGGCACTTAGAATGCGACAAGAAACTAAGCTACTGCACTCCAACATAGCAACGAAGCATATGGCAGTGATGTACAAGAGATGCTTGACAAAACATGAACACTGAGGTACGGCTAAATCACAATAGAGCAGGTTCAAACAAGCATGGCAAAAGTGCAAAAAAAACATCAGGAAGCAATGTTTAGAGCAAGCAAACAAAGGCATGGCATGATTCTACAAAAATCACAGAACAAAAGTCCCTTACTTAACATGAGCCCAAAAGGCATAGAAGATATAATGGAACCAATGTAAACATAGCAAGTTTTTATTAACAGTTTCAGACTTAGTGAAAAACAGAGCATGGCATAAACAGATTCATGATAGCAACTTTGGGAGCTCATGCCACTCACCACAAATCATTGCATGACAAAATAAGCATACCAATAACAAGATGACATGTTCATGAAGCTAACCATGGCAATAGCATGTTCGTAGGATGCATGGATCACTAGCAACAACCATGGCAATATTGATTAACATCGTAACAATCTTCCAGAAATAATTTATAGCAAAAGTAGAGCAAGCAAAAGGCATGCTAGAGCACTCCATAATTGCAAACAGAGGCATCAATGGATAGAGCATAACTACATGTTCAAATCATCCACAATGAAGTATCCCAAAATAAGCATGGATCTCAATGTAGCATCAAGTTTACATGGTATCAAAATAACAGCAGGGAACAACCTTAGCAAAATCCAAAGTCCCTGAAAACAGCAACATCACAGAGCCTAGTTTGCATGCTTGTGCTAGTAACCACATAGATCATACAAATACAAGACTTACACCCCTCTAAAGATGGCATGTTGTAGTGCAAAACACATGTAGACCTCATGCTCATATGATGCACACATCAAATGCAACAAAAATGACAAATCATCATGATCTGATAACTACCTGCAGCTAACATTTTATAGCACTCTTGCAACAATGAAAATGGCATCATAATATAGAGTAACATGCATGGAAATGGTTCTAACATGAAGACCTCAACGAGGCAAACATTTTGACATATCATATGATGATTTGGAGCCACGATCGCCGAGATATGATGCGATGAAGGTGGCATAAAATTGTCACAGAAAATGACTTAGACGAAAATCACTTCCCAGATCTGGATCTAGGGTTTGCCCGTGGTTCGAGGATCACCGGGGTTCTCGCTGGAGAGGAGGAGGGAGATGGCCGGAGCTCGATGTGGTGTCTCCGCTGGCCAGATGCGGACGCGAGGCGGGGCCGGCGGCGAGGTGGTGGAGCTTGGCGACCGGCGGAGGAGCACGGCAGTCGGCGGAGGAGCTCGGCGGCCGGACGGCGCGGGAGGTGGCGGGCGGTGCTCGGGCAGCGTGGTGGAGCGGCGGCCGGACGGGTGCGGGGTGGCGGTTCTCGGGCGACGGGGATGATCAGGCAGCGCTAGTGCGCGCAGGCGCAGGGCGGCGGCGGACGAGGGAACGGGAACCGCCGGCCAGGCGTGGGCCTTGCGGGCCGGCGGGAGGCACGGGGCGGCGGGCGCCCACGTGGCGGCGGCGGATTGGCTCCAAGCGGCGGCGAGCTGACGTGGCGGGCTATGATTCGTCGTGGTGACGCGGCCGGTGGACGCGTCCGGCGCGGACAGACTTGTCCGGCGGCGCGAGGTGGAAGAAGACTAGGGTTTGAAGCCAAATTTTGAAGGGGATGACATATTTATAGGTAGAGGGAGTTTGGAGTGTCCAAATGAGGTGCAATTTTCGCCCACACGATCGTGGTCCAATGGTACAGAACATGGAGATGGTTTAAATAGGTTATCGGGTTGTTTTGGAGGGGTGTTGGGCAGAAACACACAAGGGGCTTTTGCGGTTACCCGGTTAACCATTGAAGCATCAAACGGCCTCCAAATGGAATGAAATTTGACAGGCGGTCTACCGGTGGTGTACCAAGGCCACTTGACATATCTCGGCCCATTCCGAGAACATTTAACTCCCGCTCACGAAAAGAAACAAGAGGGGTGCGTCGGTGCATGTGGGCGTGTCGGATTGCGAAACGGGCAATGGGGAATGTGCTCAGATGCATGAGACGAATAGGAGTGCAAATGCGATGCACATGATGACATGATATGAAATGCATGGCATGAAAAAAATGCAAAACGAAAGACAATACCCAACCACGAAGGGAATATCATAACATACAGCCGAAAATGGCAAGAGTCATAGTTACAAATATGGCAAGTTACATCCGGGGTGTTACAACACTCCACCACTACAAAAGGATCTCGTCCCGAGATCTAGGACTGAAAGAACTCCGGATATTCGGAACGGAGGTAGTCCTTGCGCTCCTAGGTGGCTTCTCGGTCGGAATGGTGTGACCACTTCACTTTCAGGAATTTGACTGACTTGTTGCGAGTCTTGCGCTCGGTTTCTTCAAGAATAGCAACAGGATGCTCATGATAAGACAAATCTTCTTGGAGATCAATCTCTTCGAAGTTGATGGTGCGCTCAGGAGTCTTGAAGCACTTTCGAAGCTGTGACACGTGAAACACAGTGTGCACATTTGCGAAGTTGGATGGAAGCTCAAGTTGATAGGCGAGGTCGCCTCTTTTGCCAATGATCTTGAAAGGACCCACGTATCTCGAGGCAAGCTTCCCTTTGATAACGAGGCGATGAGTACCTTTCATTGGAGAGACGTGGAAGTAGACATGGTCTCTGATCTCGAAAGCTAAGTCACGGTACTTGCTATCATAGTAACTCTTCTAGCGCGATTGCGTGGCTTTCAGCTTCTGTGATCAAGTCGTTGACAATAAGTTCACGTTCACGAGTCTCTGACCAATTGAGAGGAGTACGACACTTTCTGCCAAAGAGAATTTCGAATGGGGCCTTGCCCGAACTCGCTTGGATGCTGTTGTTGTAGGAGAACTCGGCATAAGGAAGACAATCTTACCACTTCATACCGAAGGAAATGACACAAGCCCAGAGCATATCTTCATGGATTTGATTTACTCGCTCGACTTGGCCACTAGTTTGACGATGGAAAGCTTTGCTGAAGCGAATGTTGGTGCCCATGGCCTTCTGGAAGGAATCCCAGAACTTGGAGGTGAGAATGCTTCCATGATCTTAAGATATCAATTGTGGAATGCCGTGCAAGGAGACAATCCTGGAGGTGTATAGCTCTGCCAACTGAGCTGTTGTGATAGATTCTTTGATTGGAAGGAAATGGGCCACTTTAGTAAGCTTGTCAATGACAATGAAAATAGCATCATTTCCACGCTTGGACTTGGGAAATCCAGTCATGAAGTCCATTTCGATATGGTCAAACTTCCACTCTGGAATAGCAAGAGGTTGGAGGAGACCAACTGGTCGTTGGTGTTCTGCTTTCACAATTCTGCAGACATCACATTCATTCACGAATTGAGCGATCTCTCACTTCATTCGAGTCCACCAATACGACTACTTGAGGTCATGGTACATCTTTGTACTTCCAGGATGAATGGATATAAGGGAATTGTGCACCTCGTTCATAATGACTTTCCTTAGACCACCTTTAGGAACCACAATCCGGTCCTCGAAGAATAGAGTGTCTTTGTCATCAATGTGATAGCACTTGTATTTGGGTTGGCTCTTGGCAATCCCATGTTTCACCTTCTTCACCATGGTATCCAGAAGTTGTGCCTCACAAATTTGGTCTTCCAAAGTAGGAGAGACTTGGAGGTTGGCAAGAAAGCCTTGAGGAACAACTTGGAGGTTCAGTTTGCGGAAAGCTTCACAAAGGTCCGGTTGGAAGGGCTTGAGAATTAACTTGTTGCAGTAAGCCTTCCTTCTCAAAGCATCTGCAATGGCATTGGCCTTGCCTGGAGTATATTCAATACTCGGATTGTATTATTGAATCATTTAGACCCATAAAATCTTCCTAAGGTTGAGGTTGGGTTGAGTGAAGATTTACTTGAGGCTCTTATGATCTGTGAAGGTGTCCACTTTCCATCCCAACAAGAGATGTCTCCATGTTAATAATGCATGGACAACTGCCGCCAACTCAAGATCGTGAGTGGGGTAGTTCCTTTCGTTTGGCTTCAAATTATGAGAGGTATAAGCCACAACTTTCTTCTCTTGCATTAACACAGCACTGAGACCTTGCAAGGAAGCATCACAGAAAACTTCAAATGGCTTGGATTCGTTAGGAGGAGTCAAGAAAGGAGATGTGACCAGCTTCTCTTTGAGGGTGTTGAAAGCAACGTCACACTTAGGCGTCCATACATACTTGACATGCTTCTGGAGGAGGTTGGAAATAGGCTTTGCAATCTTAGAGAAATTCTCAATGAATCTTAGACAATAGGTTGCAAGCCCAAGAAAACTGTGGAGCTGTTTGATAATCTGAGGAGGTTCCCAATTCACAATTGCAGACACCTTCTCGGGATTAACAGTGGTGACTTTGGCGGAGATGATATGACCAAGGAAAAGAACTTCGTCAAGCTAGAACTCACACTTGGAAAACATCGCATAAAATTTATGCTCTCTGAGTTTGTCGAGCACCAATCTCAAATGCTTGGCATGATCCTCCTTATTCTTGGAGAAGACCAAGATATCATCGAGATACACCGGGACGAAATCATTTGTGTAAGGGTTAAAGATAAAGTTCATCATGTGAGAGACCGTTGGAGGAGCATTGACAAGGCCGAAAGACATGACAATATATTCATAAGAACCATAACTTGTTCTAAATGCTGTCTTGGGGATATCTTGTTCACGAATGGGAATCTGATGATAACCCATACGGAGGACAATCTTGGAGAATTCTTTGGCACCTTTAAGTTGCTCGAATAGCTCAATGATGTTGGGAAGTGGATACTTGTTCTTAATTGTCTTCGTGTTCAATGGACGGTAGTCGACGTAGAGTCATTCCGTTCCATCCTTCTTCCAGACAAAAAGAACACCACAACCCCATGGAGATGAACTCGGTATGATCAGACTCATGCGCTCTTGTTCATCGAGTTGTTTCTTAAATTCCTTCAACTCCTCTAGTCCAAGCTTGTAAGGATGCTTACAAACAGGTTCCGTGCCAGGCTCAAGATCGATAACGAATTCAACTGGCCGGTGAGGAGGCATTCCTGGAAACTCTTCTGGAAAGATGTCTTGATATTCAAAAATGACTGGAATCTGAGAGATAGCATTCAACTCGCCCTTCTCATTGAGAGAAAACCGTCGAATGGTTTTGTCACGAGCGGCATAGATGATCACATCCTCAGAAGAGTGTGTCAATTGAATCTCTCTGGTAGCACAATCAAGCTAAGCCTTGTGCTTAGAAAGCCAGTCCATGCCGAGAATTAGATCAGTATCAGAGTCACCAAAAACCATAGGAGAAGACAGAAATCTATAGTCGCCCATCTTGACGGAAACATCCAGAATCATCGTGGTAGCCCTCATAGCAGAGCCCGGAGAAACAACTCCCATGGGTTTTCCCAACATTTTCGAAATGAAGTCATGCTTTGAAACAAATGATCTTGACATGAAACAATGTGATGCACCAGTGTCAAAAAGAACTTTTGCGGGAATAGAGTTAACTGGAAGGTTACCCATGATCATTTCTGAAGAATCCTCTGCTTGCGATACGTTCATCATATTCACCTTAGCATGCTTGGGATTATGCTTGACCACTGCATTACTTGAAGATCTCACAGGAGGAGGAGATGGAAGGCGCCTTTGGTTGAAGCACTTGTTTGCATAGTGCCCTTTCTGCTAACACTTGTTGCAAGTAACCTCTGAGAGTGGACAACGATAAGGAGCACTTGACCTTGGAGTTTGAGACTGAGCTTTGTTCTGATAGCCTGGGTTGGGTGGGTGGGAAGATCCATTGCCACCTTTGCTCTTCTGCTGGTAGGGCTGACAGAACCTAGGAGGAGGCGGAAGCCAGAACTTCTGTTGCTTAGCTGGCACTTGTGATGAAGAAGAAGACTAAACTGCATCCCTCACTCTCTTCTTAGAAGCCTCGCACTTGAGCTGAGCAGCTTCTTGCTCTAATGCCATGTTATAGAATTGATCGAACTTAGTCGGCTCCAGAAGCATGAGAGCTAACTGCAGATCCTCCCTGAGGCCACCTCTGAATTGATATATCATACTCTTTTTGTCAGGAACGTCTTGTTTAGAGAAGCGAGCAAGTTTCTGAAACTGGATATTGTATTGATACACAGACATGCTACCTTGCTTGAGATTGCGGAACTCCTCATGCTTGCTCTCAGCAATGCTTGGTGGGATATGATGAGCTATGAAGTCTCGGCGGAAATCATCCCAGGTAATCACACGACCTCCTCTGGAATCTCCGTATTGTTGAAACCACTCAGCAACTTGGTCCTTGAGTTTAAACGAAGCAAACTTGACAAAGTCCTTAGGCCTGACATTGCTACATTCAAAGTGTTTGCAGATGTCCACGAGCCAATCGTCGGCGTCTGTGGCCTCGACACATTTGCTGAAGGACTTTAGCTGGTTTGCGAGGAACTGGTTGAGGGTAGAAAACCGAGGCTGATTGTTGCCTTGGCCTTGATTTCCTTGGTTGCCTTGACCTCAGTTGTGCTCTTGCAAGAGTTTCAAAAGCATCTGAGTGTTGTCGTTTGTGGCTGCCATGATAGCTTTCCATGCCTCCGGAGGTGGAGGTGGTGGTGGATTCTGACGCGTTGGAGGAGCCATCCTGAAGAGGGTGACATCCGTTAGAATCTTGATAAACAGATAGACAAGCTGAATCAATGGATCGAAATTGCAACATATGGTCTCACAATAAACATTCGAACAAGGATGAACGAATGAATTCCAAAGTAAATCATCACACGTCCATAAGGGTGAGAAGCCACTTAGATAAAGGTAGATGAATAAATCAACAAGGTACGAACACGAACAAATAAGTGGCAAGGATTACCCAATCACAAACCAAATATCTGCGGGAAGAAATACTAGAGCTACAAGTATTCCCACCTATAAAACTCCTGAAACTTTCTGGTTATGCAATCAGGTGTTGGGGATACAGGGGAAGCCTAATATCTCACCCAAACTAACAATTCCTACATCCAGCTGTATCCATTCTTCAACACATAACCAAGAAACCTTCGAAAATCATGTACCTCAACCTTCGAAAAGCATCCGTCATACGAGTTATGGCAATACTCCCGAACTCCCGCCCCAGTACTGGGTGGCGTCGAGGTTATCTCACCAACAACTACATAAAAGAGATTTTTGATGTTGGCAAACTCAGGTATTCCAGAACTGCAACGATAAAATTGTGACGATAACACCTCGGAGCTCAACTCCCCGGGACACTGCCACAACCCCTAAATGTCAGGAGACACCAAGAACAATGTTCTCGTCACAAGACTATCAGAATGATTCCAAGATACCCGCGTGATCCTAAAAAAATCATGAAATTTGAGGAGAGAAAAGTCAAATCTACTATGTCAGGAGGCCTCACTAGAGCGACGAAGGGACTGAGGAGTATAAAGAATCCTACTCTCCAATATATATATATATATTCCTAAGACTCAAAACATTTTGTTCTAGACTCAACAACGTCTGTGATTCGATCAAGCAGGGGGCTCCTAAGTCGGGGATGGCTCTGGTCACCAACTTGTCACACCCACAATGCGGCTATATCTCCCACATGTCGGGGCAGGACTTAGAGGCATAGCCACATGGTAGTTCTGTCGCAAGAGGGGTAATCTTCACACAATCCCATGTACTGAATAGAAAGGGATAAAGAGTTGGCTTACAATTGCCACTTCACACAATACATAAATAATTCATACATCATCCATATACACTCAAAGACCAACTACGTTCAAATCCGAATAAATAGGAAGATACACCCCAAATGCTAGATCCCCGATCGTCTCAACTAGGCCCCACTACTGATCATCAGGAAATGAAATGTAGTAACGACCCAGATCCTTGTTGAACTCCCACTTGAGTTCGGTAGCATCACCTGCACTGGTAACTTTGGCACCTGCAACTATTTGGAAGTATCCATGAGTCACGAGGACTCATCAATCTCACACCCACGAGATCAAGATTATTTAAGCTTATGGGTAGGAGAGGTAGTGAGGTTGAGCTGCAGCAAGCACCAAGCATATATGGTGGCTAACATACGCAAATAAGAGCGAGAAGAGAAGAAACGCAACGGTCGAGAAGCTAGAAGTCATCAATAAGTGATCCTAAAGCTACTTACGTTCAAGCATAACACAAGACCATGTTCACTTCCCGGACTCCGCCGAAAAGAGACCATCACGGCTACACACACGGTTGATGCATTTTAATTAAGTCAAATGTCAAGTTCTCTACAACCAGAAATTAACAAATTCCCATCTGCCACAGAACCGCGGGCATGGCTCTCGAAAGTTTATACATTGCAGGGGTGTCCCAACTTATCCCATCACAAGCTCTCATGATCAATGCAGGATATTCCTTCTCCCGGAAAGACCCGATCAGTCTCGGAATCCCGGTTACAAGACATTTCGACAATGGTAAAACAAGACCAGCAAGACCACCCGACTATGCCGACAAATCCTGATAGGAGCCGCACATATCTCGTTCTCAGGGCACACCGTATAAGCTAAGTGTACAAGTACCAACATAACCCAAGTTGCCAAGGGATGGTCCTGCACGGTGCTCTAGTTTGGACCAACACTCAAAGGAGGACTGGCCCGGGGGATTAGAATAAAGATGACCCTAGGGCTCACGAAAACCCAAGGGAAAAGGCTTAGGTGGAAAATGTTAAAACCAAGGTTGGTCCTTGCTGAGGAGTTTTATTCAAAGCAAACTGTGAAGGGGTTCCCATAACACCCAACCGAGTAAGGGACGCAAAATCAAGGAACACAACACCGGTATGACGGAAACTAGGGCGGCAAGAGTGGAACAAAACACCAGGCAAAAGGACGAGCCTTCCACCATTTACCAAGTATATAGATGCATTAAATTAAATAAGAGATATTGTGATATCCCAACAATATCCATGTTCCAACAAGGATCAAACTTCAACTTCACCTGCAACTAGCAACGCTATAAGAGGGGCTGAGCAAAAGCGGTAACATAGCCAAACAATAGTTTGCTAGGCAGGTGGGTTAGAGGCTTGACATGGCAATATGGAAGGCATGATATAAAAATTGGTAGGTAGCGCTACATAACGATAGAGCGAACAACTAGCTAGCAATGATATAAGTGATTTCGAGGGTATGGTCATCTTGCCTGCAATGTTCTCAGAGTTGTCGAAAGCTTGATCCTCGTTAGAGTACTCAACAGGTTCCTCGTTCATGTACTCGTCTGCCGGCTCTTCCCAAATCAAGAACATAAGCAATGGAACAACAATCAATCACGGTGCAATGCACAAGCAACATGATGCAATACATGGCATGATATGCGAGATATGATATGCAATGCATATGCTTGCTCTGGAAGGGAAGAATGATCAAGGCATCAACTTGGCAAACGGTTGAAATCGATATAAAGATCACCGGAAACGGATGCACGGTTTGCAAATGGCAAGCAAAACAAGAATGGTGCAAAACTGTGATTAACAGCACGATGGCACTTAGAATGCAACAACAAACTAAGCTACTGCACTCCAACATAGCAACAAAGCATACAACAGTGATGCACAAGAGATGCTTGAGAAAACATGAACACTGAGCTATGGCTAAATCACACAATAGCTGGTTCAAAAAAGCATGTCAAAAGTGCAAAAGATATCAGCTTCACAGACTTTGTGAAAATACTAACATGCCAGAAAAAACATCAGGAAGCACTATTTAGAGCAAGCAAGCAATATGCTGCAGGAACATATCACAGAAATATGAGGTATGGCATGATTCTACTAAATGCATAGAACAAAAGTCCCTTACTGAACATGAGCCAAAAAGGCACAAAGGATATGATGGCACCCATGTAAACGTATCAAGTTTTTGTTAACAGTTTCAGACTTAGTGAAAAACAGAGCATGGCATAAACAGATTCATGATAGCAACTTTGAGAGCTCATGCCACTCACCACAAAGCATTGCATGACAACATAATCATACCAATAACGAGCTGACATGTTAATGAAGCTAACAATGGCAATAGAATATTCATAGGATGCAAGGATCACTACCAACAACCATGGCAATATTGATTAACATGTTAACAATCTGCCAGGAATAATTTATAGCAAAAGTAGAGCAAGCAAAAGGCATGCTAGAGCACTTCATAATTACAAAAAGGGGCATCAATGGATATATCATAACCACATGTTCAAAACATCCTCAATGAAGTATCCCAAAATAAGCATGGATCTCAATGTAGCATCAAGTTTACATGGCATCAAAATAACAGCAGGGAACAAAGTTAGCAAAATCCAAAGTCCCTGAAAACAGCAACATCACGGAGCCTAGTTTGCATGCTTGTGCTAGTCACCACATAGATCATACAAATACAAGACTGGCACCACTGTAAAGATGGCATGTTGTAGTTCAAAACACATGTAGACCTCATGCTCATATGATGCACACATCAAATGCAACAAAAATGACAAATCATCATGATCTGATAAGTACCAGCAGCTAACATTTTATAGCACTCTTGCAACAATGAAAATGGCATCATAATATATAGTAACATGCATGTAAATTCTTCCAACATGAAGAGCTCAACGAGGCAAACATTTTTACATATCATATGCATGATTTGGAGCCACGATCACCGAGATATGATGTGATGTAGGAGGCATAACAATGCCACAAAAAAATGACTTAGATGAAAATCACCTCCCAGATCTGGATCTAGGGTTTGCACGTGGTTCGAGGATCGCCGGGGTTCTCGCTAGAGAGGAGGAGGGAGCTGGCCGGAGCTCGATGTGGTGTCTTCGGTGGCCGGATCCGAACGTGAGGCATGGCTAGTGGCGAGGTGGTGGAGCTCGGCGACCGGCGAAGGAGCATGGCGGTCGGCGGAGGAGCTTGGCGGCCGAATGATGCGGGAGGCGGCGAGCGGTGGTCGGGCGGCGCGGCGGACGGCAGACGGACGGGCGTGAGGCAGCGGTGCTCGGGCGGCGGGGATGGCCGGGCGGCATGGGTGCGCGCGAGCGCGGGGCGGCGGCAGATGAGGGAACGGGCCCCGCGGGCCAGGCGTGGGCCTCGCGGGCCGGCGGGAGGCGCGGGGCGGTGGGTGCCCACGTGGCGGCGGCGGATTGGCTCTAGGCGGCGGCGAGCAGACGTGGCGGGCTATGATTCGTCGGGGTGACGCAGCCGGTGGACGCGTCCGGTGCGGACGAACTTGTTCGGCGGCGCGAGGTGGAACAAGACTAGGGTTTGGACCCGAATTTTGAAGGGGATTACATATTTATAGGTAGAGGGAGTTTGGAGTGTCCAAATGAGGTGCGGTTTTCGCCCACACGATCGTGGTCCGACGGCGGAGAACATGGAGATGATTTCGATGGGTTATCGGGCTGCTTTGGAGGGGTGTTGGGCTGCAACACACAAGGGGCTTTTGCGGTTACCCGGTTAACCATTGGAGCATCAAACGGCCTCCAAATGGAACGAAATTTGACAGGCGGTCTACCGGTGGTGTACCAAGGCCACTTGACAAATCTCAGCACATTCCAAGAATGTTTAACTCCCGCTCACGAAAAGAGACAAGAGGGGTGCGTCGGTGCATGTGGGAGTGTCGAATTGCGAAACGGACAACGGGTAAAGTGCTCGGATGCATGAGACGAACACGAATGCAAATGTGATGCACATGATGACATGATATGAAATGCATGACATGAAAAAAATGCAAAACGAAAGACAAAACCCAACCACGAAGGGAATATCATAACTTAAAACCGAAAATGGCTAGAGTCGGAGTTACAAATATGGCAAGTTTCATCCGGGGTGTTACATGGGATAACCCGGCCTCTTCTGGGCTGGTCATGCCCAATAGTCATATCCCCAACACTCACTATAAGGACCCATGTCCAGTTTGCTAGCTACTGCCTTTGCTTAACAAATTCTAGTCAATTGTGCTATCTACTTTTACCATGCAATCTTCTGCTCTAGAGTATATGTTCTATATGTCGTGCAATGTGGTGTTCAGTTAACTGCTTGGTTCAATTCTGCAAATGTGATGTTCAATTCTTCAGGGTGCAATATTCCAAGTTGTCTAGCATGCTTGGTTTGGTCAACTGTCCGATCTTCTGTTAGGAGTATGTTATATTGTGCAATGTGGTGCCCAGTTAATGTTTGGTTCATTTATTGTGGTGTTTAGTTAACTGTTTCAATATTGTGGAATGTTTTCATACAACACCCATGGTTCAATATTGAAGTGTTTCTGAAGAGGACAAAGGACAGACGGTCAATCATCCACAGGCACTAGCCTAAAGTTGCAAAGACCTTCAACATGAATGAAGGATCAATATTCGCCTTCTGCTTCAGCAATTTTCCAGATGAGATGCAACTATCTATATATCGTTTATGATGCTAATTTCGAAAGGTTCTACATGTTGCATGTGAAACTTGGTGCTGGTGCAGTTGTGTAATGTGGTAGCTGAGTGCTGAAGCTATATCATGTTGTACTCTGATGTATTTCAATTATGAAATTCTGCTTCCTTACTATGGAAATGAAATATATTATGTGCTTAATATGATGTCAAATAGATTAATAAATGGATTATTAATAATAGGGCAATTAGCCTGCTAATTGGGTTTTGCTATTACAAACGGTTATTGAAAAAATACCATGGGCGATGACCTCAGGCAACAGACATAATTTCTATGAATAAACCGTGTTGGATCGATGAACAATCACACACGACATTCTCTTGAAAACTGTTTGCGTTATGCCTCCTTGCGCAAACGTTTACCACATAAAAACTGTGTGTGATGGACAGCCTTCGCCACACAGTTTCTTCTACGGACCGTGTGTGATGCATTAAATAATGCAAACGATAAAATTGTTAATATCGTGTGCAATGGCAACGCTATCACAAATGATTTAGCGGGAAATATTGTGTGTGATGTACCTGTGAATGGAAACTTTTTCCTTGGAGCGACTATGTGGGATGTACAAACGAACAGAAACGTTTAGCGGGGACTGACGGTTGGGCTGTACTTGTGACCAGAACCAATTTCGCCTGTATAATTGTATTTTTAGCTCTACTTTACATATTTCTGTATTTGAGCACTCGCTGGTCGCACACGACCTCATTTTGCCTAGCATGTGTGCCAGGAGGGCATATCCCGGACGGTTTCTGGGTCATGTGGGAAGGACCCCCCTATCTCCGTCACTCACTAGGCTATTGTTCCAAATTCCGTCGCGGAAAGGGGTTAAAAACGTTTGTATAGGACCGACGCATACTAGTGAAGATATCCATTAAGGAACACAGTATTGACATGCATTTGCCAAATTTCATAATCATAAAATGCGGCAATTGCTAACATGATTCGGATAGACCTAAGCATCGCTACGGGTGAGAAGGTCTCATCGTAGTCAACTCCTTGAACTTGTCGAAAACCTTTCACAACAAGTCGAGCTTTGTAGACAGTAACATTACCGTTAGCGTCAATCTTCTTCTTGAAGATCCATTTATTCTCTATGGCTTGCCAATCATCGGGAAAATCAACCAAAGTCCACACTTTGTTCTCATACATGTATCCCATCTCAGATTTCATGGCCTCAAGCCATTTCCCGGAATTTGGGCTCATCATTGCTTCCTCATAGTTCGTAGGTTCGTCATGGTCAAGTAACATGACCTCCAGAACAGGATTACTGTACCACTCTGGTGCGGATCATACTATCGTTGACCTACGAGGTTCGGTAGTAACTTGATCTGAAGTTTCATGATCATCATCATTAGCTTCCTCACTAATTGGTGTAGGAATCACTGGAACTGATTTATGTGATGAACTACTTTCGAATTCAGGAGAAGGTACAATTACCTCATCAAGTTCTACTTTCCTCCCACTCACTTCTTTCGAGAGAAACTCCTTCTCTAGAAAGGATCCATTCTTAGCGAACAGCCAGTATGGGACGAAGGCATTGGTGCCATCATACTCCGACCAGACGGCCCCCCACCCACCTTCTCTGTCTTCAACGGTCTTCCTCCTTGTCACTGTCGTTACAGGAGGTCATCGGGCCCCTGGCCCGTCGCCTTACCCGGAGAGGCAGGTGGTGATGGAAGCAGTGCCTGAGGAGCGCTGAGGGTGCCGCCTCCCACCTTGGCGGGCAGGAGGGCGCCGCCATCCCCAGCGCCATCCCCGACCTTGCCAGAGAGGGCAGTGCTGGGATCATTAAGGACCCCGAAGGCAGCACCGCCGGTGGGCACTAGAAGCCCTGAAGACTCCACCAGTGGATTGTCGAACCCCCACAACTTGCGGCATGGGCGGCATCCCTGGCCCGGACGTCTTGCTCACATGGTGGATGCGAACGATCTACCGTTGAGATGAAGTGTGGCACCTTCCAGGCCAGAGTAGATGCAACCACCACGTCCCCCGCACCCTTGTACCAAGCTCACTCCCCAAGTGTCAACACGACCTTTGAGAATCGCCACTCCCGAGCCAAGGCCTAAGGCCAGGCCACGGTCTCTCCCCCTCGGCATGGCGATGGAGGAAACAAGAAAGAAAAAGACCAAGGTGCATGGATGTAACACCCTCGATGCGACTATAGCTCCCACGTGTCGAGACACGACTAACAGACATAATCGCATTGAAGGCATATGTCGCAAGTTAGGCAATCTTCACAACATCCCATGTAATATTGTAATAAAAGGGGAGATTACATAGTTGGCTTACACTCGCCACGTCAATCAAGTACATAAATAACATTACATCATCCAAACACTCATGGCCCGACTACGGCGCCAAAATAAAAGAGAACCCAACATGCGACACGGTCCCAATCACCCCCAACTGGGCACCACTACTGATCATCGGGAAAGGAAACATAGTAACGTTGAGAGTCTTCGTCGAACTCCCACTTGAGCTCATACGCGTCACCTGGAGTGGAATCATCAAGCCCTACATCTAGTATAGTAGTAATCTATGAACCACAGGGACTCAGCAATCTCGCACCCTCGCGATCAAGACTATTTAAGCTTATAGGTATGGCAAGGTAAATATAAGTGGAGCTGCAGCAAGCGACTAGCAAGTATGGTGGCTAACTTATTCGCAACAGAGGGCGAGAAGAGGAGGCAAAGCGCGAGTGAGAAACTAGAGAGCAACCTGCGCAAACATTACTCCAACACCGTGTCCACTTCCCGGACTCCGCCGAGAAGAGGCCATCATGGTAACACACTCAGTTGATTCATTTTAATTAAATTAAGGTTCAAGTTATCTACAACCGGACATTAACAAATTCCCATCTGCCCATAACCGCGGGCACGGCTTTCGAAAGTTCAAATCCCTGCAGGGAGTCCCAACTTAGCCCATGACAAGCTCTCGCGGTCAACGAAGGAATAGACCTCCTCCCAAGACGTTCCGACCAGACTCGGTATCTCGGTAATTCAAGACACTTCGACAGGTTAAAACAAGACCAGCAACACCGCCCGAATATGCCGACAAATCCCGATAGGAGATGCACATATCTCTTTCTCAGGGCACACTTAGATTGTCTAAACTTCCGGTAGCCAGCCCAGAGTTGCCCCAGGTAGCCACCGGCGGCTGACGGTTTGGACCAACCCTCAGAGGAGCACTGGCCCGGGGGG
This sequence comes from Triticum urartu, assembly GCF_003073215.2. Classification (NCBI taxonomy): domain Eukaryota; kingdom Viridiplantae; phylum Streptophyta; class Magnoliopsida; order Poales; family Poaceae; genus Triticum; species Triticum urartu. The sequence goes on along the minus strand of NC_053025.1, from coordinate 374,806,647 downwards.
TTAAAAATAATGATGACCCTTGAGTCTGCAGAACCCAAGGGAAAGTAAAGGCTAGGTGGCAAATGGTAAAACCAAGGTTGGGCATTGCTGGAAAAGCTTTAATCAAGGCGAACTATCAAGGGGTTCCCATTATAACCCAACCGCGTAAGGAACGCAAAACCCGAGAACATAACACCGATATGATGGAAACTAGGGCGGCAAGAGTGGAACAAAACACTAGGAGAGAGGCCGAGCCTTCCACCCTTTAACAAGTATATAGATATGCATTAAGATAACAAAGTAATATAATCATATCCCAACAAGTAGATAAATGTTCCAACAAGGAACGACCTCCAAACTTCACCTGCAACTAGCAACACTATAAGAGGGGCTGAGCAAAGTGGTAACATAGCCAATCAACGGTTTGCTAGGACAATGGTGGGTTATAGGTTTGACATGGCAATTTGGGAGGCTTGCAAGCAAGTGGTAGGCATCGCAGCATTGGCATAGCAAAAGAGCGAGCAAACTAGCATAGCAAAGATAGTAGTGATTTCGAGGGTATGATCATCTTGCCTGCACAGTTGTCAGAGTTGACTGGATCCTCGAAAGCAAACTCAACGGGCTCCTCGTTAGAGAACTCGTCTCCCGGCTCTAACCAGACAAGACAAACAAGCAACAAGGATACAATCAACCACGTGCAGGGATCAAGCAATATGATGCAATGATGATATGCTATGCGGGATGCGATGCGGGATGCCAAATGCAAGATATGACAGGAAATGCATGAACCTGGCCTCAACTTGGAAATCCAAGTGTGCCACTGGAAAGATGAGATGAAATCGCTTGAAAACGATATAAAGAACGCCGGAATCGGAGTTACGGTTTGGAAATGGCAAGCGATTCAAAAATGACACCGGTCTGCGATTTACATCAAGTAGGCATCTAGATGCAACGAAATGAACATCCTAAAGCACCCAAACATGACAAAAAAATACATGGCAGGGATTCACACAAGATGCTTAACAAAAGTCTAGCACTGAGCTACGGCCAAATCATCCATCAACAGGTTCAAACAAGCATGGCAAAAACGCATATGGCAAACAGATCTCAGACTTAGTGAAATTAACACTTGTCTGGAATTTCAGATCAGGTAGCCCTCTTCAGAGCAACAAAACTACATGCTACAGGACCTGATCATGGCATAGTAAAGAATGGCATGAAGCTACTCAAAGAGCTTAACAAAAGTCCCTTAGTGACCTTGAGCCAAAAGGGATCAGAAAATACAATTGCAAGCATGCGAACATAGCAAAAACATAATCAGTTTCAGACTTAGTGAAAAACTGACACATGCTGAAATATAACTCAAGTAGGCATGTTTACGAGCTCGATGCACTCACTACAGAGCAATTCATGGCAAGACAAGAATACATCCATCAAGAAGGCACAAAATTCAATCTAGACATGGCAAGAACAATAGCATAGCATGCACGGATCAACTACAACATCACCGACAAAATTGCAAACAAGTTGACAATCTGCCCAGATTCACAAAGTAGCAAAAGTAGAGCTCGATTGACTCAAGCTAGGGTGCTCCATAATTGCAAACAAAGACATGGATGGATAGAGCTCTACAAATTAACAAAACTCCCTTACTGATCATCCTCAAAAGAGGCACGGATCACTAGGAAACAACAAGACCATATGGCATCATGAGATAAACAGCTCCAGGACTTAGTGAAAACTACTAAGTCCCTGAAAACAGACTTGGCAAGTGCACCACTTTGCAAGCTTGCACAAGTCACCACACACATCCTAAAATACATGGGTTGCACCTCTGGAAAGATGACAAAACCCTTAACAAAACACATGTAGAACTCACGGGCATATCATGCACACAATAATCATGGCAAAAATGACAAAAGTGCTAAATGAAGTAGTAGATCTGACAATTAACTCAAGTAGCCCTCTTCTAATAGCATTTCGGGCATCAAGATGAACTCAAATGAAAATGATGCAATGGAATGAAATGGTGTACTCTCTGAGATGAACATTTTGATATCACTAGTGCAGAACCGGGCAATAGCACCGGTTCATAAGGCCCTTTAGTGCTGGTTTCGGAACCGGCACTAACATTTCGGCACTAAAGGCCCCCCCTTTAGTACCGGTTCAGCACGAACCGGTGCTAAAGGGCAACCACGTGGCACGAGCCAGCTCCGGGGGCCGGGAGCCCTTTAGTACCGGTTGGTAACACCAACCGGTACTAAAATGTTTGGGGGATTTTTGGTTTTATGATTTCTTTTTCATTTAATTTTGTGTTTTCCATTTTAATTCTTTTTCGTTTGCTGGTATTTTATGGTACTACACATTGTACACGTTATGCATATATATATATATATAAATAGAATTTCTAGTAGAACCAATCATATATATATCATCAATGTCTCACAAACCACCATATTAATTTACACATACACACATGTATAGCTATATACAATTTCTCCTACATATGCATGTTGCCTTCGGAGCCAGTGGCATTAGCCTAATTGGTGCCTCGGAGCACGATGACAATTGGAAGTGGTTCATGACCTGTTCGATGGGGGCGGTAGTGGGTAATAGTATTCTCCCTTCGGATTTATGACCTGGTCGAGCAAAAATCCCGCTATTTCCTCTTGAAGTGCTTCTACGCGCTCCATTTCTAGGAGCTTGTCCCGCACCTCTTTGAACTGTTAAGAAGGAGATCAATATGCATGTGTATTAGTTGTGTGACTAGATATCGATAATGGTGTAAAAATTGTGAATAGTGTTCTGACAAGTGTACCCATTCCTGTCTTTGAGATCTGCTCCTTTCGGATGCCATCATGCGAATGTTCTCGCAAACGCAGAATGCACACAGATCAGTCCCCTGCGCCTGCTTCAGGGCCTTTATTACGAGAATGGAATTTAATTTGATCAGATAATAATTAATCAAGTATGATAATTAAAGAGATGGCAGCTAGCTAGCTAGTACTACTTAATTACTTACCTTGGATCGAAACCATTTCAGCTGTGGTTTCCATTCGCCTTCCGTGACGCTGATGAACCTTGCCCAAGCCCTGCCCGCCGACAAAGAAAATGAATAAAGGGGTTATTAAATAGTTCATATCATGAAATGACGAACTAAATAGGCCGAGATATATAGTTAATAATGATTGAAATTACCTGTTGACTATCCCATACAAGATGTTGTAGTCACTATTTGCTTTGAGTAGCGAGTCCAGTATTTCAACTGTTCCGGCGTCAACTTTAATGATACACAAGATCCAGTGAAATCTGCATGCACACACGTTTGCATGTCTTAATTAAGCAGGCATATGTAAGCAAAAACATGTAGCTAGCTAGTAGGCAAAAACAGAGAATTTGTAGTACAAGAAAGTGTGACTCACTGGAAGTTGTAAGGAAGTAGTATATCTTCATTGTATTTGAGGCGCTTCAAGAACTCTAGCATGCTATCCTCTACCTGCTTTCCATAATACTTGTTCATTTTCCATGTGTATTCATTAACGGTGTTTGGGTCAATGAACCCAATGCCATAGCGTCCACCTTTTCTCATTTCATACATCTTCATCCTGCATAATACCACAGAAAAGAATATAGTGAGGATAATTATAGGTAATGATTGATCAAAAGGATCACTACAGCTAGCTTGAGACTTAAATTACAGAAAGAAATCACTTACAGACAATAGCAACTGACGATAGATTTGTCGAGTGCGTCTTGATTGTATAACTGAAACAGTTCAGAATACTCAACGGCCACAGCTTTCTCATGGTAGTAATGATCCTTCTTGACATACACCATGAGGGACTCTCGATCGGATCTCTTGATAATGTCCATGTACCATTGATGCAATTCATACATTCTCGTTGGGAGCTTCTTGACATCTTCTGGCTCGACCAAAGGTTGGCCCCGGATATATTTCCGTTTTATTTCCTCCTCTGTAATCACAGGCATGTCCTCGATCTCGAGGAGTTGTCCAACAGTGATCTTGAGTTCTTCAGCCTGCATTATATGCTCCTGGGTTATTACCACATCGCCCACCTCGGGAACGTAAACTGTTTGGCCACAATAATATTGGGCGCGCGTACTGTCACGTGTTGTTGGCGGCACAACAAGCGGGGGGGTCGATTGCGCCGCCTGTTCTCCCAGCTGGGCAACGGTTTTCCCGCATTTTTTGATAGCTGCTTGTTGTTTGCTCGAGCTCGAGCTCGCCTCCTTCTGTAGACGTTGTCGATGTAACTTCTTGATGTGGCGCTCATAGTCTCTGTCAACAGGCTTAGGAGCTGGTGGTTGAGCCATATGAATGAAGTGGTCAACTACTTCCACAGGCACTTTCTCCCTTGGCGGCGGTGGCGGTTTCGGTCCAAAATGGGCATCGACTTCTGCCCGCACTATGGCATTGGTTTGCTCCTCGGTCCTGTCGTAAGCCCTCACAGGAAGAGGAGTAGTGAGGTTTGGACCATATTTATATCGCTTGCCTCCGCCTGTACTTCCTGTACTATGACCTTGACTGGTACCGCTACGCACCATAGCTGCGGGGTGTCTCTTCTGCGGTTGCTGAGGCGACGGAGACGGCTGACGGGGCTGAGTTGGACGAGGAGGAGTGGCCTGAAGCTGTGCCGGACTTGGAGGAGGAGTGGCCTGAGGTTGTGCCGGACTTGGAGGAGGAGTGGACGTCTGATGCTGTGTCGGACTTGGAGGAGGAGTGGCTTGACACTTTGCCGGACTTGGAGGAGGAGTGGCCTCACGCGTTGGTGGACTTGGAGGAGCGGGAGTCTGCTGACTCGGTGGCGGACTTCGACGAGGAGTCGGGTGACGCGGTGTCGGTGGCCTTCGAAAAATGATGCAATCCTTTCTCCATAGGATGATACGATGTTTGGCATCTCCGAGTGTGTGCTCCTCATCACCTCCAGGAATGTCAAGCTCTAGCCCCGAATATTGGTCCACCACCTCATCAACCAAGACACGAGCATAGCCCGCTGGAATCGGGTTGCAATCGAAGGTTGCCTCGGGGGAATTTGAAAAAGCAACGGCGTCCGCCACCTTCATGGATATGTTCTGCATTTTGAAGTGTAGCTCGCAGTTAGTGTTCTCCGTGATGTCATCCATGGGGTATCTATCCAGCACTACTGCGTCGCCCGGGGCGGAACCCACGCTGCTTCTCGGCATGGATGGGGCGGTGGTATCCAATGCTGGATCATCCGCTAGCTGCTGCAGCTGCTGAGACCCCCTTTGCTGGCTAAGTGAGTCGATCTGCTCCTGCTGCCGCTGGAATTTAGCTGCCAATTCCGCTTGACTTGCTTCTAGGCCTTGAAGGCGTTCATAGTCGAGCTTCCTTTGCTCCTCCTCCATCTTCCTCTTCTTCTCCTCCGCAATCTTCTTTCTCGCACGGGTTCTGTAGTCGGCGTTCCAGTCCGAAAACCCCTCATACCACGGAATAGCGCCCTTGCCTCGTGTTATTCCCGGGTGTTCAGGATTTCCCAGGGCACGCGTAAGCTCGTCGTTCTCTCTGTTGGGCTGGAACACCCCCGATCGAGCCTCTTCTATTGCAACAAGTAGCGCATCGTCGGCTCCGTTCAGACATGCCTTCGTCGAAACATTGCCTGTCTTCGGGTCCAACTCCCCCCATGCGCATAGAACCAAGTCCTGCACCTGGGGGGCCAGCTCTTAGTAACCATAGTGACACCTGCATCCTCCATCTCTTTCTCAGACTTATCCCACTTAGGCATTGCCACCGCGTAGCCACCTGGCCCCAGCTTATGGAACTTATCCTTTTTCTCGGCATTCTTCTTGTTTATTCTCGACCGTTCCTTAGCTAATTCTGAATCCTTGAATTTCACGAAATCGTCCCAATGAGCACTTTGATTCTCTAGTATCCCCTCGAATACTAGAGTCTTCCTTCCTCCCTTGACGTACTTCTCCCACGTCATTCTCTTGTGGTTCTTGAATGCAACCGCCATCTTCCTAAAAGCAGCGTCCTTGACTTTCCGCACGTCTGCTTTTGTGAAATTATCTGGTAGGGTGAAATGTTCCATGAGAGTATCCCAAAGCAGATTTTTTTGATTCTCGTCGACAAAAGTAACATCTGGACGTGGATTTGCTGGCTTTCTCCATTCTTGAAGGGAGATCGGGAGTTGGTCCTTCACAAGAACTCCGCACTGACGAACGAACTTGTCTGCAATCTTCTTAGGCGCTAATGGTTCGCCATTAGGTTTGAATGCCTCGATATTGTACTTTACGCCCTCCTTCAACTTTTTGTTCGGGCCTCGTTTCGTCCTTTTGCCTGAAGATTTGCTCGTTCCGGATGGCTGAAAGAAGAAAGATTGATTCGTTAATATATCTTCAACTCATTTAAAACATGCGATGATCACCAGATTCCTGCTTATATAAATATATATACCTCGCCGGTGTTTGTTGTTTCAGGATCAACATGTTCTTCGTCGTAGTTCATGACTTCATCTTCTCGGTCGTCGCGATCGAATATCATATCACCCTCTCCGGTGTTGTTTAGAAATTCAGAGCCGTCAAAATCTTCTTCATTCTGATCATCATCTGGCCTGCGTATGATATCGAACATGGTCTGTTCTCTCTCTCTATCGGTATTGTCCGCCATAGCTTTTATTTAACTATGCCAAAAGAAATATAAAACAATTTAGTATAATCTCGAATAATAGATATAATCTCGAATACATCATCTCGAATAATAGATATAATCTCGAATACATCATCTCGAATAATAGATATAATATTGAATACATCACTAGCTAGCTAGCTAGGAAGCTAATAAAGATCGAATACTACAGAGTAATCTAGGCCACTCGCGGTTCCTGAGGTGCGGGCGGTGGACACCCAAAGAGAAGGAACCATCACTGGATCATAGCTTGGGTGATCTCCCCAAAGAACCTGCCAGGTAATGGAGAACCTGACGTCCATAGCAGCCATGTAGCGATGCACGTGCTCGTCCTCCTCCCTAACACGGTGACGTACCACCTCCGGCGGGGCCGGCTCCCTCCGCACCGAAAGTGGCCCACGCAAATGCCACCAAAGGAGATGAGGGTCGACGACGGGACCCGGGGCCGGGTTCCTCACCAAGCGTCGCGCCCCTGAAGGTAGCACCTCCCAGTGCCAGCCCGGCGGAGCCCAGTCCCGGACATGGGTCCTCTGAAGCAGGACGTCGTCGCGGACGTGTCGACGGCGAGGATGCGGGCCGGGCATCATCGACAACAAAATACTATATGCCGCAAAAGTAAAGTAACATTTTTTAAATGATGGATTGTGATGATTTCATATATGCAAATTCTAAATTTTATAACTAAAAATATAAGAAACTAAAAAAACATCGATCATCGTCTAACAATTTGAAATTAATCTAATTCATCTAGCTAGCTAAAACTAACATTTCCAAAATTTCTAACATTTCTATATAACTAACATTTCTATAACATTTGACATTATATATATTATAACTAACATTTCTACATACTATTTGACATTAATCTAATCTAATTAATTAATTCATCTAAAACTTTGTATGAAAAACAGAAAAACAGAAAAAACTAAAAGCTAAAAACAGAAAAATTGTGTGTGTGTGCGCGTCTAGTGTGTGGGTAGTGTGTGTGTGTGCGTGTGTGTGCATGTAGTGTGTGTGTGTGCGCGCGCGTGTGTGTGCGCTACGGTCGGCGCTGGCGCCGGCGCCGGTGTGTGCTACGATCGATTGGAGGGAGGAGAGGGGCCGGGGGAGGGGCTCACAGCGCGCGCGGGCAAGGTCGAGGCGACGGCGACGGCGAGGGCGAGGTCGATCCAAAGGCGACGGCGACGGCGAAGTGAGGGGATCGGCGACCGGGACGGCGACGGGGGTGCCGCGGAGTCGACGGGGATGACGCGACGAGGACGGGGGCGTCGCGGAGTCGACGGGGACGGCGCGACGGGGGCGGCGACGGCGCGGGACGGGGCGGCGGCAGAGAGAAGTGGGAGATGAGAAACTGAAAATTTTCGAAGTGTTTCTTATATAGGGGACACCTTTAGTACCGGTTGGAGCCACCAACCGGTACTAAAGGCCTGTTTTGGCCAGGCCAAGCGGGGGGAAGCACCCCCCTTTAGTACCGGTTCCTGGCTCCAACCGGTACTAAAGGCCCCCCCTTTAGTACCGGTTGGTGCCACGACCCGGTACTAAAGGGGGTGCGCTGCCAGGCGAGGGGCGCAGAAGTTTAGTCCTACCTCGCTAGCCGAAGGGCGCTCACACCTGCTTATAAGCCCCGCCGCCACTGCTGTCTCGAGCTCCTCTCTAAAGCAGGCCTTCTGGGCCTACCTCTGCTACTCTGCCCTGTGGGGCCTATTGGGCTTGCGGGCCTGCATCCTGGCCCAACAACAGGTTGGGTTTCTAGTCATATGCAGGCCGCTGTGGCCTGGTAGGTGGGCTTTTTTCATTTAGTTTTTTCTTTTCTGCTTTATTTATTTAGTTTTATTTATTTTTAGTTGTTTTTTGCTGTATTTAGAGTTTCTTTGTGAATATTTTTGATAGTTTTTAGAAACTTTCAGTTAGTGCCGGTAGTTTTTAAATTTGAATAGTTTAAATTTTGAATTATTTGAAATTTGTGTGAATCACTAGTTTGTGAATAACTCAACTTTAAAAATACATTTTCAAGTGATTCTTTTTTTCTTATGTTTAATATTAGTTTGTTTTATCATTATATTCAATTTGTTAATGCTTAAGTTATTTAAAAATGAAATGCCTTTGTAACGGATGAGTTTTCGTCCGAAACCCTGATACTTCGAAACAGATTGTCCATTTTGTACACGAAGTGCATCCAGTTTTTGCGGTAACCCTCTCTACTTTTTTGCACATGCTATGTGGGTGAAATTATGATACCATGCCAACTTTCATCCTTTTCTGAGTTCATTTGAAATGCTTTTCAATTTCAGGGTCATTTAGCTAAAAAAAAATCAATAAATGCATGAAAGAATTTGCTTGCACATAAAATTTCTTCGCGTTTCAAATGCCAAAACACATAACTAGCTACCCTAACTATTACAGAGATTCCCTCCTGGGTGTGAAACACAGAAGAAAGTGATGATAGTTAAGCCGATCACATCCCAGATCTTTGCGTGTGAAACTTTTTCTTCGCGTGTGTCCCTTTGTGTCGTAGCCATGGAAAATCTTCATCATTTAACGGGATGCTCGGGTCAATATTCACTGTCAATGGAGCAATTTCATCAAACTTTTCATAATCTTCTGACTTGTCTGTCTTGTCATCCACTCCCACGATGTTTCTCTTCCCAGAAAGAACTATGTGCCGCTTTGACTCATCGTACGATGCATTCGCTTCCTTATCTTTTCTTTTTCTTGGCTTGGTAGACATGTCCTTCACATAGAAAACCTGTGCCACACCATTGGCTAGGACGAATGGTTCGTCTGCATACGCAAGATAGTTGAGATCCACTGTTGTCATTCCGTACTGCGGGTCTTCCATTACCCCGCCTCGTGTCATATTGACCCATTTGCACCGAAACAAAGGGACCTTCAAACCACGTCGATAGTCAAGTTCCCATATGTCCTGTATATAACCATAATATGTTTCCTTTCCCGTCTTGGTTTCTGCATCAAAGCGGACACCACTGTTTTGGTTGGTGCTCTTCTTATCTTGGGCGATCGTGTAAAATGTATTACCATTTATCTCGTACCCTTTGAAAGTCATTATATTCGAAGATGGTAACTGGGACAGCAAGTACAGGTCATCTTCAATAGAGGTGTCATGCATGGTACGTGCTTGCAACCAGCTGGCGAAACTCCTGGATTGTTCACGTCTAATCCAGTCATCAGACCACTCCGGGTGTTTGGAGCGTACCAAATTCTTGTGTTCATCCATATACAGAGCCACCAAGGCGGAATTCTGTAGAACTGTGTAGTGTGCTTCAGTGAGAGAATGTCCGTCCATACATATTATTTGTTCCCCTCCTAGCGTGCCTTTTCCATCCAGTTTGCCCTTATGCCGCGATTCAGGAACACCAATTGGCTTAAGGTCAGGAATAAAGTCAATACAAAACTCAATGACCTCCTCATTTTGATGGCCCTTGGAGATGCTTCCTTCTGGCCTAGCACGGTTATGAACATATTTCTTTAAGACTCCCATGAACCTCTCAAAGGGGAACATATTGTGTAGAAATACAAGACCCAAAACGTTAATCTCTTCGCATAGGTGAACTAGGACGTGCGTCATGATGTTGAAGAAGGATGGTGGGAATACCAACTCGAAACTGACAAGACATTGCACCAAATCATTCTGTAACCTTGGTATGATTTCTGGATCGATTACCTTCTGAGAGATTGCATTGAGAAATGCACATAGCTTCACAATGGCTAATCGAACGTTTTCCGGTAGAAGCCCCCTCAATGCAACCGGAAGCAGTTGCGTCATAATCACGTGGCAGTCATGAGACTTTAGGTTCTGGAACTTTTTCTCTGCCATGTTTATTATTCCCTTTATATTCGACGAGAAGCCAGACGGTACCTTAATACTGAGCAGGCATTCAAAGAAGATTTCCTTCTCTTCTTTGGTAAGAGCGTAGCTTGCATGACCCTGATGTATGCCGTCTTTTCCGTGCATACGTTGCTGGTCCTCCCGTGCCTCAGGTGTATCTTTTGTCTTCCCATACACGCCCAAGAAGCCAAGCAGGGTCACACAAAGATTCTTCGTCACGTGCATCACGTCGATTGCGGAGCGGACCTCGAGGTCTTTCCAATAGGGCAGGTCCCAGAATATAGATTTCTTCTTCCACATGGGTGCGCGTCCGTCAGCGTCATTCGGAACAGGTTGTCCACCAGGACCCTTTCCAAATACCACCTTCAAATCCTTGACCATATCATGTACATCAGCACCAGTACGGTGGCGAGGCTTCGTCCGGTGATCCGCCTCACCTTTGAAATGCTTGCCTTTCTTTCTTACGGGATGCCTGCTCGGAAGAAATCGACGATGTCCCAGGTACACATTCTTATTAGCCAAATATATACTGTCAGTACTGTCCAAACAGTGCGTGCATGCGCGGTATCCCTTGTTTGTCTGTCCTGAAAGGTTACTGAGAGCAGGCCAATCATTGATGGTCACGAACAGCAATGCCTTTAGGTCAAAATCTTCCCCCATGTGCTCATCCCACGCACGTACACCTGTTCCATTCCACAGTTGTAAGAGTTCTTCAACTAATGGCCTTAGGTACACATCAATGTCGTTGCCGGGTTGCTTAGGGCCTTGGATGAGCACTGGCATCATAATGAACTTCTGCTTCATGCACAACCAAGGAGGAAGGTTATACAAACATAGAGTCACAGGCCAGGTGCTATGGTTGCTGCTCTGCTCCCCAAAAGGATTAATGCCATCTGCGCTTAGACCAAACCATACGCTCCTTGCGTCATCTGCAAACTCCTTCCCATACTTTCTTCCGATTTTTCTCCACTGCGACCCGTTAGCGGGTGCTCTCAACTTTCCGTCTTTCTTACGGTCTTCTCTGTGCCATCACATCGCCTTGGCATGCTCTTTGTTTTGGAACAAACGTTTCAACCGTGGTATTATAGGAGCATACCACATCACCTTGGCAGGAATCTTCTTCCTGGGGCGCCGGCCCTCGACATCACCAGGGTCATCGCGGCAGATCTTATAGCGCAATGCACCACATACCGGGCAAGCGTTCAAATCCTCGTACTCACCGCGGTAGAGGATGCAATCATTAGGGCATGCATGTATCTTCTGCACCTCTAACCCTAGAGGGCAGACAACCTTCTTTGCTTCGTACGTACTCTCGGGCAATTCGTTGTCCTTTGGAAGCATATCCTTTATCATTACCAGCAACTTTCCAAATCCCTTGTCAGATACACCATTCTCTGCCTTCTATTGCAGCAGTTCCAGTGTGGTGCCTAGCTTTTTCTTGTCACCTACACAATTCGGGTACAACAATTTTTTGTGATCCTCTAACATGCGCTGCAACTTCTTCTTCTCCAAATCACTTGCGCAGTTTCTCTTTGCATCGGCAATGGCCCGACCTAGATCATCAACGGGCTCATCTGATGCCTCTTCTTCAGCTTCTTCCCGCATTGCCGGCTCAGCTTCTTCCCGCATTACCGGCTCAGCTTCTTCCCCCATTATTGTATCATCATATTCAGGGAACCCATGGCCAGGATAGCTGTCGTCGTCCTCTTCTTCTTCATTGTCTTCCATCATAACCCCTCTTTCTCCGTGCTTGGTCCAAACATTATAATGGGGCATGAAACCGGTCTTAAACAGGTGGACGTGAATGGTTCTTGACGTAGAGTAATTGTGACCATTCTTACAGCGCGCACATGGACAAGGCATAAAACCATCCGCCCGCTTGTTTGCCTCAGCCGCAAGCAGAAAAGTACGCACGCCCTCAACGAACTGGAGAGAGCATCGGTCATCGTACATCCATTGCCGGCTCATCTTCATTACACAACACCGAATAGACCAAATTAATACAAGTTCATACATAAAGTTCATTCAACACTTAAATGCAACAAACAAATAACTCTCTAGCTAAAGCATTTAAATGCAACAACAAATACGATCAAGATCGCAACTAAGGTAACAATGGATCCAACAGCATAATGATACCAAGCCTCACTATCGATGGCATATTTTCTAATCTTTCTAATCTTCAAGCGCATTTTCTCCATCTTGATCTTGTGATCATCGACGACATCAGCAACATGCAACTCCAATTCCATCTTCTCCCCCTCAATTCTTTTCAATTTTTCTTTCAAGTACTCATTTTCTCTTTCAACTAAATTTAACCTCTCGGCAATAGGGTCGGTTGGAATTTCCGGTTCAGATACCTCCTAGAAAAAATTTCTATGTCAACTTGATGGGCATAATTTGTCATAAACACGAAATGCAACTAGTTTTAAAAGAGAATATACATACCACATCCGAATCATAACAAGGACTAGGGCCGACGGGGACGGATATCAAAACCATGGCACTATATCTATAACAAACAACGTACGGGTAAGATAATTATACGAGTAACTATATATCCAAATCACACAAACATCAATTTTTATATAAAATTTCATGAACAAGAGGCTCACCACAAGGTGGTGTCGGCGACGGGACGGTGCGGGCGATCGACGGTGGCTACGATGGAGATTTAGAAGGCACTAAGTAAACCACACCTACATATGCAAACTAAGTGTTATTTTTGACCTCAAATTGCATATAAATCAAATACTAGCACATATATATATATCCTCCCAAATTACTAAACTCACAAATTAATCACTATATAAACCAATGCAAGAGCTAATCTAGCAATGAGGGATGAAAGGACAAAGTTGCTAACCTTTGTGATCATTTGAATGGATGAGGGACTTCAAATCTTGACAAATTTTGGGCAAATTTTGTGATGAACTCGAGAGGAAGAAGGGAAGAACAGAGGAGAGGGCTGGAGAGGGGAAAGGGGGAAGAACAGAGTGCTGGTGGACGAAGGGTTTATATAGGACGACCTTTAGTACCGGTTCGTGGCACGAACCGGTACTAAAGGTGCTAGAGGGGCCCCACTCTGACAACATCCTGCCACCACTCTCATTAGTACCGGTTCGTAGCACGAACCGGTGCTAAAGGTTCGCCACGAACCGGTACTAATGAAAGAGGCCCAGCTATCCGTTGGAACCGGCACTAATGTACACATTAGTGCCGGCTCAAATACAAACCGGCACTAATGTGCTTCACGTTTGACCATTTTCCTACTAGTGTATGCTATATGCATGAATCGGAGCTACAGATGCAAAGTTACGGCAGGTCAAAGTATGCAACATGAGCTAGGGTTTTTGGGAAAAGTCAACCTCCGAATTTCCAGATCTAAGATTTGCACGCGGATCGAGGACGGCCGGCGAGGTACTGTTCACGCTGGAGTTCGCAGGGACGAAGAGGCAGCGGCCGGCGAGAGGAGGTGGCGGCCGGATCCGATCGGGGCCGGGGCGGAGACGGCGGTGCGGAAGCCGAGGCGGCGGGGCGGCGACCGGCGCGCGGCAGCGGGCGGCCCGCTCGGGCGGCGGCGTGGAGGAAGGCACCGGCGGTGGGGCACGGCGTCGCCGGCCGGCGAAGGGCGGCGCTTGGGGAAGAGGAGCCGGGCGCGGGCGCGATGTGGGAGGAGGGCGGCGGCCGGCGCGAGCTCGCGGGGGCCCTCCCTGGCCCTGGCGGGCCGTGGCGGTGGAGGCGGTGGCGTTGCCACGTGGCGCGACGGGAGTGGGCGGCGGCGACGTCCGGCGCGGTGCAGACAATGTCTAGCGCGCGGAGATGATTTTTAGGGTTTCAGAGGTAGGAGGAGATCCGAAAATCGGGGGGGCATTAAATAGGCATAGAGGGAGCTAGGAGAGTCCAAATGAGGTGCGCTTTTCGGCCACACGATCGTGATCGAACGCTCTAGATGATGGAGCAGAGTTAGGTGGGTTTTGGGCCAAATTGGAGGGGTGTTGGGCTGCAACACACACGAGGCCTTTTCGGTCCCTCGGTTAACCGTTGGAGTATCAAACGAAGCCCAAATGGTACAAAACTTGACAGGCCGCCTACCGGTAGTAAACCAAGGCCGCTTGGCAAGTCTCGGTCCAATCCGGAAATGTTTAATCCCCACACACGAAAGAAAGCTAGAAATGGCTACCGGAGGAGAACGAAGCGCCAGAATGCAAAACGGACAACGGGGAAAATGCTCGAATGCATGAGATGAACACGTATGCAAATGCAATGCACATGATGACATGATATGAGATGCATGACAACGACAACAACACGCGGAGACAAAACCCGAACCCGAGAAAATAAATATAACTTAACACCGGAAACGGCAAGAGTTGGAGTACAAATTTGGAAAGTTACATCCGGGGTGTTACAGTGGATGAGTTCCTCTGTATCCCCTGGTGCTCCCTATTATAGCCGAGTTGGAGCCGGGGGCTGCTTCTCCACCCCCCTGGGGCCTCCTCCGAATCTGACCCATGTCACTGGCAACGATTGGGATCGTCGACCGGCCCCTTGCACCAATTCAGGGCTTTTTGGTTTCTTGCCATAAAACCGCCTTCCTGCGCCATGTGCATCCGTCACCTACCCCACACGATGCATGCGACATACGGGTTGGAAAGGATGGGCGTTGTGGGATGAGAGTGAAATGTCAATTACTACCTTGTGAATAAAAGTCATTCACGGGCCGTGACAGGGATGGCCTACCACGTTTGGCGTCACTCCACACATGGAAAACCTGGAAACCGACTCAAACACAAGTTAATGAAGAAGCGAAGGAAATATCAAAGGAAAGGAGAGAGCCACCTCAAGTGCCATGCTTGTGTACCTGATAGGGCCTACCCCAACGATGTTCGGCAGCACATTTGGACCAGGCTCAGGGGCTCCTGTTGGTGCAACAAACACCCACGTATGTTGTCCGGACTGTACACGGGCGCGATTGAGAAGACACAACAGCACCAACCATCCAAGACAAGGCCAAGCCAGAGAAATAGCTCTTTGAGAAATCAAAAAGCGGACCAAGAAGACCAAGACAAGTTATGCCAGCAAGATATCACTAAGGAAAAGCCTCCCTTGCTAGGCAGGCGAGCCTGGTCAGGTCGAGGCCGCCCCTAAGGACAAGTCCCAAAGATCTCCATGGCCGCCTTGCTGGGGCCGCCAAGGGCAAATCTCCCCGTGAAGACCCCACCGCTCCACCTCATAGTGAGCAAGTCACTTATTAGTGTGGGGTCGAGCCCCCAAGTGATTAAGTGGCTATCATTTGGCACGTGGCAACCAATGGGAAGGGAGATTCTCCCTATATGACACCCGCCAGAGGCGAGTCATGCGAACAGGTAGAAGATGATTAAACGGCATAATAGGCTTGTCGGGCTGCATCCTCAGCATGACACCTAGTAGTGAATTTAATGCACTTTGTCCTAACTGCCAGATTTAGGTATCATAACAATACTGGCTATTTAATCAGTAGATAATGACTATTTTGCCACTGTGGTAACCCCTTAGCCTATAAGAGGAGGCCCATGGCAACCTAAAATAGGATTCAGACCCATGTACACTCGGACGCGCGTAGCTGCTGTCCCCGAGGCGACCTTGCCGGGCTTGAGCGCCGCTTGACCACCACAGTCCTCCCTTCAATCCACCAAAGCTGGAGTAGGGTTTTACGCTTCTAAGCGGTCCGAACCTAGGTAAAACCCACCAGCTTCACCACTGTTGTGTTGTTCCATGGCTTCTGCTCTTTGTGCTATGTGATCCCCCCCACCGAATCACAAAGGGGCTGATGGCCCCATAGGTGGGTGATCGTGTTCCACCACGACAGAGGTGCTTTGTGATCGGTTAAATCTTGCGGTGATCTATATCCTAGTGATAGTAGGGGACAAGACACGTATTTGTATTGTATCCATTAAGGGTGAAATTATGGGGTTTATTCATATTGAGTGAGTTTACTTTGTCTACATCATGTCATCTTGCTTAAGGCATTAGTCCGTTCTTTATGAACTTAATACTCTAGATGCATGCTGGATAGCGGTTGATGTATGGAGTAATAGTAGTAGATTCAGGCAGGAGTCGGTCTACTTGTCTCGGATGTGAGGCCTATAAACATGATCATTGCGTTGGATATCATCATGATTACTCGCTTTTCTATCAATTGTCCAACAATAATTTGTTTACCCACCGTATGCTATTTTCAACAAAGAAGCCGCTAGTGAAAACTATGGTCCTGGGTCTATTTTAATCATATATAAAAATCCAAAAATACCTTGCTGCAATTTATTTACCTTTATTCTTATTTTGTGTCTTTGTTCATCTATTTATCACTACAAGATTTAATCCTTGCAATTAACCGCGAAAGGATTGACAACCCCTTGTTCGCGTTGGGTGCAAGTATTTGACATTTTGTATGTACGTGCTATTCACGAGGTGCTGCATGGTTCTCCTACAAGATTGGTAAACTTGGCTCTTAACCGAGGGAAATACTTATGCCTACTATACTACACATCCTCTACTCTTCGAGGAAATCCCAATACAGCTCACAAGAAGTAGGAAGTCTTTTTGGAGCTGTTGGTGGGGATAAACATGCATCTCCTTGGATTTACATTATTTGCCATTTGCCTCTCATTTTCATCTTCCCTACTTCTAAAAAGTTTCTACAAAAACAAAAAAATATTTTTTGTTTGCCTTTTTGCTTGTTTGATCTTTGCTTGCTTTTGTTACCTTCATATCAACACACCAAAAACAGAAAACAAAAAGGAAAAGTAAAGATACATGGATCCAATTAAAGTTTTCTACTTGGATAATCTTAGATCCATTTGTGCTCGTGTTGAAACCCCAACTAGTTTGGCTGGGGGGAAATCATTATATGAGCATGCTCATTTTGTGCATCACCATTTGCCTCAAAAAGGGAGACTCTTATGGGATCAAATAAATTGTTTGCTATGCTATGCTTTAAATCTATGTGAAATTCATGATTTTACTTGTTGCTCTAAGAACCCTAAAAAACACCTTCCCTACCTATGTGAGTTTAATGATAATGAAATCTTATCTTATGCTAAAGGTATTTATTGTTACTATGATATCAAACAAACTAAAGAATTTGTTTCTTTTAAGGGTGCTAATGAAGTTTCTTCTTTGATTGAACAATATGATGCTACTCTTTACAAATATGAAAAAATTTCCATACTTAAATATTCCTATGAAAACTATGCTTGAGATGACCATGTTAGTGAATTCATTGAGAAAATGCCTGCTGGTTTGTAAGAGAATAAAGATATGCATGAACCAATAGATAATTATGATCCCGTCGAGTCGCCTGAAATGTCCCTTTTTGATCAATTTGATGCTTGCCATGCTTGTGGCCATGATGACAATATTGATGATGCTTATGGAGATGAACTTGCTAAAGTTCCTTATGATAAAAATGAAATTATTGCTCTTACACCCACACGATAGCCCCTTGAATGAAAATCATGGTTGTAGTGATATTATTACAAATTCTACCAATGTCAATTGTGCCAACTAGTCATCAACCCTTGCTCCTGCACGGGCTAGTATTTTTCGAACACCATATATGTAAACTTAAAGCACAGTTACTCTTTTGAAAGATAACCCATCTATGATAGTTAGGGTGTCCGTTTGTGACTCACCTGATATCCTTTGGCCATCCTTACTTAACAAATGAATAAATTTTAAGAATTGGTGTGACATGAAAAAATTTAGTTAATTGAGTTGAACTAAAGAGGTTCAGAGAATACCCTAACGGGTGCACCTCTAAATAATATTTGAACATATAATTTATAGGTTAAAAATATATATATTTCTTACATGTTTACTAGATTAGAATATTTTATGACCAATGGTTACAAATATATTTATGAATGTTTACTTCTGTTACTATTAACAACTTCATACTTGTGACTATACTATGGAATTTAAATGTATACATCTGCTGCAGGGCATTTTCATTGTCGTTTCCACTATTTAGTATAAGCTATTACATGTATTAGAGAAGCAAAGGAGAGGTAATATATGCTATTGAGAGCCATATAGGTCATATTCGGACAACAAACTACAGAGATCAAAACACATAAGTGAACTATTTAATAGTAATTCTAAGCTTCATGCAAAGATCATAATCTAAATTTTGAATTGACATTTGTGCCATAATAGGAAGGATACTTTCATGGAATAGCATGTGCTAATTTACATGATAAATTTATTGAACCGATATGAAAGAACTAAGACATTGCATGCGCACACTAATAATTCTGATGATACATTTATTTAATCAATATGAGAGAACAAAGGCAGTATTTGATAGCATATATGATCTATACAATAAGTATTTGGATAGTAATAGAAGTTTGTTTTGACTTTCTCCACATCAGACAATATCACAGATTACGCAAATATAAAAATGAATTTATTTGTTGACATCATGCCTCGCCCCATGTAAATGTACCTCCTAAATAGGTCTAAAGTATAAATAGGGCAATATTTTATGTTTGCATGCTGCAAAATAGGAGGCATATTTGTTTTTAGTAATATCATTCCTGAGAGAAAACTACATTCCCCTATCCTATATCATATATATATGTATTGTGTTCTTTTTAGAAAATTATATACATACTTATATTTATGTATAAAGTTGGCAAGTCACATAGCTCTAATAGTTGTAGTTATGTAAACATTTTCCCACTAATTCTTTATTTGAGATTTTGAATACTCATTTTCAAAATTAAGTGCACAAATAACACAAAAAAATATGTAATATTATTATCACAAAAATATATGTAATTACAACTGGTGAATCATTAGAGCTCTTTTCGATACAGTTCATGCCTCAAACACTATATATTTTATAACTATGAAGCATTATTCATCCCAAAGTGTCTTACCTTGATAGTACGAATTCATTTACCATCCTAATCTCACAGAACATCTTGCCTGCATTGCATACTTGATGACTGAATGGAGACATCAGAATATAGAGAGGATAAACAGAGTAACTGGAGAAATTGCATCCTGTTGTTGCAATGAACGATCATGTTTGTTGCCCAAACTTATACACAGGCGTGCTAGCACTCTATATCCAACACCAACATATAAAAGAAAAACCAAGCAAGAAGAACCGCTCTTCGTGAGATCAAGGAGCGGATCAAGCAGACTAAGTTAGCATGCAGGACAACAAGATATCACCTTGGGAAAGCCACCCTTGCTAGGCAGGAGCGCCTGGTCAGGTCGAGGCCACCCCAAGGGCAAAGTCCAAGATTGCGCTGGCAGGCTTGCCGGGACAGCTAAAAAGAAGAGAACCTGCCAAGGGACCTCCGCTCCACCGCTCCACCTCAAAGTGACGCAAGTCACTATCCATGCGGTGTCGTGCCTCCAAGATGATTAAGTGGCCTCTACTAAGCACGTGGCAGCCCATCAGAAGACAGATTACCCTCATGTAACACCTGTCCAAAGGTGTGTCAAGCAGATAAGCAGAAGATGATTAAGCGACATGACAGGCTTGTCGGGCTTCACCCTCCACATGACACCTAGTAGTGCAATTAATTCACTTTGTCCTAACTACCAGAGTTAGGTATGATAGCACCGTTAGATATATAATCACTAGATAATGATAATTGTGCCACTGTGGTTACCCATTGAGCTATAAAACAAGGCCCAACGCAACATAGAAAAGAATTCGGACCCATCACACATGTACGTGTGTAGCTGCTCCTCCCCCGAGGCAACCTTGCCGGGCTCATGCGTTGTGTGCCATTGTGTTCCTCCACTCAATCCACCAAAGGCAGGAGTAGGGTTTTACAAATGGTCCCGCACGCCTGTCATATTTGACAGATGGTTCCTCCACTCAATCAATCTGACCACACTACTACACTTGAGTGTTTGCCATCGTTGGTTTGGCCAACGATCTGGAACCTCAAGGTCATAAAGATGCTAGTTGACAGTAGGGCTGGGTTGAATCTGATCTCCCCTAAGGTGATCAGCAAGTTACAGACCCTCGATGAGGAGCTCAGATTTACCAGTACATTCCAGGGAATCAACCCCGGCAGGAGCCGGCCTAAGGGAAAGATTACGCTACCAGTAACATTTGGCAGAGAATTTAACTACCGAACACAGAGGGTTGTGTTTGACGTTGTTGAATTCCCCTTGCCTTAGAATGGAATTCTTGGTTGTCCAGCTCTAGAAAAATTCATGGCAGCATCCCACTATGCCTACAACACTTTGAAGATGCCAGGGCCGATGGGCGTCATTTCCATCCCATCAGACAAGAAAGATGCACTCATATGTGTGGACCAGATATACCGAGACGCGGTAGAAGCTGAGGCTGCAGAAGCCGCATCTCCTGCCAAGGAAGTAAATAAGAGAAAGTATACTAGCAGAGATGCCTAAAAGTCCTTCGGGAAGCGTGCCTCTTCGGAATTGACTGCACCCGTGATGACCTACCGGGGAGTTCCACTAGCAAGAAAGCAAGGTTGCTTCACCTGCTGTAAAGCAGGTTCCGGCATGGTAGGATGGCGCTGACGGTATGTTCACCATCGGCGCCACCCTCGATGGCAAATAGGAAAGTGCACTCATTGCCTTCATGTGGGCGAATGTTGCTGTGTTTTCCTCGCAACCATCTAACATCCCTGGAGTTCCGAGGGAGGTAATCAAGCACCACCTAGTTGTTTGTCCTCGTGCTCGGCGTGTCAAGCAGAAGGTCAGAAAGCAAGCTTTGGAACAACAATAGTTCATTGCCGAGGAAATCAAGAAGCTGGAAGCAGCTAGTTTGGTTAGGGGAGTGTTGCATCGAATGTGGTTAGCAATCCTATTGGTAGTGCGCAAGGAAAATGGGAAACAGAGGCTTTCCATTGACTTCACAAACTTGAACAAGGCCTGCCCGAAGGACCATTTCCCCTTGTCATGCATTGAACAGATTGTAGACTCCACTTCCGGGTGCAACCTGCTTTCATTTTTGGATGCATACTCCGGATACCATCAGATATTCACGTCCATGGAAGATGAAGAGAAAACTATGTTCATAACTCCATGTGGCACATACTTCTTTGTACGCATGCCTTTTGGGTTGAAGAGTGCTGGTTCTACCTTTGCAAGGGCAGTGCATGTTGGTTCGGAACATTAGTTGCGTAGGAATGTAGAGGCTTACAAGGATGATATAGTGGTCAAGACCAAGGATAGATCAACACTCATCCGAGATTTGGAAGAGACCACCGCCGATCCGTGATAGGTCAATTTGAAGCTAAACCCTCAGAAGCATGTGTTTGGTGTTCGCTCCGGCAAGCTCTTTGGCTTCTTTGTATCCAAGAGAGGAATAGAGGCCATCCTAGAAAAGATCAGGGCAATCCAGTAGATCCAGGCACCCAAGACTTTTCAAGATGTGAGGCATTTGGCTGGGTGCGTTGCCGCGCTGAGTAGGTTCATTTCCAAGTCTGCCAAGCGTGACTTGCCTTTCTACAAAATCTTGAAAAAGGCGGTTCCAATGAAGTGGACCCTAGAAGCAGAAGTAGCGCTGTGAGACCTGAAAACCTATGTTTCCTCTACTCCCACCTTAGTCGCTCCTAAACCTCAAAAGCCGTTGCTGGTATATTTAGTGGCAACGAATTAACTGGTTAGTGCAGCACTAGTGGCACAGTGAGAAGTGGATGAGGAAGCAGCTGCAGCGACTGTCCCCTCCAGAGATGAAACTGAACAAATGACATCAGGATCAGGCACAGACCAAAGCAATGTAGCGCAAGTTAGCGAAGGCAGTTCCAAAATGGTGGCAAGCAAGAAAGTGGTGCAACAGCTAGTGTACTTTGTCAACTCTGTATTACAAGGGGCTAGGTCAAGGTACTCTGGAGTGCAAAAGCTGATCTTCGGCCTTGTCATGGGCTCGAGGAAATTGCGCCACTAGTTCCAAGCCCATGAGATCACAGTTGTCACCCTTTTTTCCACTACATCGCATACTGAGGAATCTCGAAGCCACAGGCAGGATAGTTGAGTGGGATCTGTAGTTGTCCAACCTTGTCTTGAAGTACGAAAGTACCTCAACCATGTAGAACAAAGCATTGGCAGAGTTCATTGCGGAATGGAGACCAACTATAGAGGAAGAAGTGACAGAGACAGTTATCCCTCGCAAGGAGGTACCTCAAGAGTGGATTATGTATTTTGATGGTGCTTTCTCATTACAGGGCACTGGAGCTGGCGTGCTCCTTGTTGCGCCCTGCTACATCTTGAGCTTGCGCTTTTCCCCGAAGAGGATCGGATGATGCAGCAGAGTAGCGTAAGTATTTCCCTCAGTTTTTTAGAACCAAGGTATCAATCCAGTAGGAGCCCACGATCAAGTCCCTCGTACCTTCACGAAGCGATAGCTACTCACAACCAACGCGATTAGGGGTTGTCAAGCCCTTCACAGTCACTTACGAGAGTGAGATCTGATAGATAGAATATTTTTGATATAAAGATGCAAAGTAAAAAAAGTAAAGGCAAAGTAAATAGTAAAACAATGTAAAAGTGATGGAGATTGATATGAGGAGAATAGACCCGGGGTCAATAGGTTTCACTAGTGGCTTCTCTCAAGAGCATAAGAATTCTACGGTGGGTGAACAAATTACTGTTGAGCAATTGATAGAACTGTGCATAATTATGAGAATATCTAGGAATGATCATGTATATAGGCATCACGTCCATGACAAGTAGACCAAAACGATTCTGCATCTACTACTATTACTCCACTCATCGACCGCTATCCATCATGCATCTAGAGTATTAAGTTAAAAACAGAGTAACGCCTTAAGCAAGATGACGTGATGTAGATAGATAAATTCATGCAATATGAAATAAACCCCATCTTGTTATCCTCGATGGCAACAATACAATACGTGCCTTGCTGCCCTTTCTGTCACTGGGTAAGGACACCGCAAGATTGAACCCAAAGCTAAGCACTTCTCCCGTGGCAAGAACTACCAATCTAGTTGGCCAAACCAAACGGATAATTCAAAGAGACTTGCAAAGATAACCAATCATGCATAAAAGAATTCAGAGAAGATTCAAATATTATTCATAGATAGACTTGATCATAAACCCACAATTCATCGGTCTCAACAAACACACCACAAAAAAGAAGACTACATCGAATAGATCTCCACGAGAGAGGGGAGAACTTTGTATTGAGATTCAAAGAGAGAGAAGAAGCCATCTGGCTACTAACTATGGACCCGAAGGTCTGAGGTAAACTACTCACACTTCATCGGAGAGGCTATGATGATGTAGAAGCCCTCCGTGATGACGGCCCTCTTCCGGCGGAGCTCCGGAACATGCCCCAAGATGGGATCTCATGGATACAGAAAGTTGCAGCGATGGAATTTGGTTTTTGGCTCCTGTTCTGATCGTTTGGGGGTACGTGTATATAAATAGGAGGAAGGAGTACGTCGGTGGAGCACCGAGGGGCCCACGAGGCAGGGGGCGCGCCCTAGGGGGGGGGCACCCCCCACCCTCATGACCGCCTCTTTGATCCCTTGCAGTAGGGTCCAAGTATCCTGGATCACGTTCGGTGAGAAAATCACGTTTTCAAAGATTTTATTCTGTTTGGACTCCGTTTGATATTCTATTTATCCGAAACACTGAAATAGGCAAAAAATAGCAATTCTGGGATGGGCCTCCGGTTAATAGGTTAGTCCCAAAAATAATATAAAAGTGGAAAATAAAGCCCAATATAGTCCAAAACAGTAGATAATATAGCATGGAGCAATCAAAAATTATAGATACGTTGGAGACGTATCAGGCATCCCCAAGCTTAATTCCTACTCATCCTCGAGTAGGTAAATGATAAAAAGAGAATTTTTTATGCGGAGTGCTACTTGGCATAATTTCAATGCAAATCTTCTTAATTGTGGTATGAATATTTAGATTAGAAAGATTCAAGACAAGAGTTTATATTGAGATAGAAAATAATAATACTTCAAGCATACTAACAAAGAAATTATGTCTTCTCAAAATAACATGGCTAAAGAGAGTTATCCCTACAAAATCATATAATCTGGCTATGCTCCATCTTCCCCACACAAAGTATTTAAATCATGCACAACCCCGATGACAAGCCAAGCAATTGTTTCATATTCTAACTTTTTCAAAACTTTTTCAATCTTCACGCAATACATGAGCATGAGCCATGGATATAGCACTATAGGTGGAATAGAATGGTGGTTGTGGAGAAGACAAACAGGGAGAAGATAGTCTCACATCAACTAGGCGTATCAACGGGCTATGGAGATGCCCATCAATAGATATCAATGTGAGTGAGTAGGGATTGCCATGCAACGGATGCACTAGAGCTATAAATGTATGAAAGCTCAACAAAAGAAACTAGTGGGTGTGCATCCAACTTGCTTGCTCACGAAGACCTAGGGCAATTTGAGGAAGCCCATCATTGGAATATACAAGCCAAGTTCTATAACGTAAAATTCCCACTAGTATATGGAAGTGACAACATATGAGACTCTCTATATGAAGAACATGGTGCTACTTTGAAGCACAATATATGAGACTCGCTATATCATGGTGCTACTTTGAAGCACAAGTGTGGAAAAAGGATAGTAGCATTGCCCCTTTTTTTGGGCCTTCTTTTTTTCTTTGGCCTATCTCTTTTTTTATTGGGACAATGCTCTATTAAATGATGATCATCACACTTCTATTTATTTACAACTCAATGATTACAACTCGATACTAAAACAAAGTATGACTCTATATGAATGCCTCCGGCGGTGTACCGGGATATGCAATGAATCAAGAGTGACAAGCATGAAAGAATTATGAATGGTGGCTTTGCCACAAATACTATGTCAACTACATGATCATGTTAAGCAATATGACAATGATGGATGTGTCATGATGAACTAGATGGTGGAAAGTTGCATGGTTATATATCTCGGAATGGCTATGGAAATGCCATAATAGGTAGGTATGGTGGCTGTTTTGAGGAAGGTATATGGTAGGTGTATGATACCGGCGAAAGGTGCGCGATATTAGAGAGGCTAGCAAAGGTGGAAGGGTGAGAGTGCATATAATCCATGGACTCAACATTAGTCATAAAGAACTCATATACTTATTGCAAAAATCTAGAAGTTTATCAAAGCAAAGTACTACATGCATGCTCCTAGGGGGATAGATTGGTAGGAAAAGACCATCGCTCATCCCCGACCGCCACTCATAAGGAAGACAATCAATAAATAAATCATGCTCCGACTTCATCACATAACGGTTCACCATCCGTGCATTCTACGGGAATCACAAACTTCAACACAAGTATTCTTTAAATTCACAACTACTCAACTAGCATGACTTTAATATTATCACCTCCATATCTCAAAACAATTTTCATGCTTCAATCTTTTCTTAGTATTCAACACACTCAAAAGAAAGTTTCACAAATCTTGAATACCAAGCATATTATTATTAGGCAAATTGCCATGCTATTAAGAGACTCTCAAATTAATTTTAAGTGAAGCATGAGAGATCAATAGTTTCTTTAAAACGAATCCACCACCGTGCTCTAAAAGATCTAAGTGAAGCACATAGAGCAAAATTATCTAGCTCAAAAGATATAAGTGAAGCACATAGAGTAAAATTATCTAGCTCAAAAGATATAAGTGAAGCACATAGAGCAAAATTATCTGGCTCAAAGGATATAAGTGAAGCACATAGAGTATTCTATCAAATTTTAATTCATGTATGGCTCTCTCAAAAGGTGTGTACAGCAAGGATGACTGTGGTATACTAGAAAACAAAGACACAAATAATACAAGACTCTCCAAGCAAAACACATATCATGTTGGTGAATAAAAATATAGCTCCAAGTAAATTACCGATGGAAGTGGACGAAAAGAGGGGATGCCTTCCGGGGCATCCCCAAGCTTTAACTTTTTGGTGTCCTTGGAATATCTTGGGGGTGCCATGGGAATCCCCAAGCTTAGGCTCTTGCCACTCCTTGTTCCATGATCTATCAAAAGAATTCACCCAAAACTTGAAAACTTCACAACACAAAACTCAAGATAAAAAACTCGTGAGCTCCGTTAGTGAAAGAAAACAAAAGACCACTTCAAGGTACTGTAATAAACTCATTATTTATTTATATTGGTGCTAAACCTACTGTATTCCAACTTCTCTATGGATTATAAACTATTTTACTAGACATAGATTCATCAAAATAAGCAAACAACACACGAAAATCGGAATCTGTCAAAAACAGAACAGTCTGTAGTAATCTGTAGCTAGCACAAGATCTGGAACCCCAAAAATTCTAAAATAAATTGCTGGACGTGAGTAATTTATCTATTAATCATCTGCAAAAATAATTAACTAAATAGAACTCTTCAAATAAAAATGACAGCAGTTCTCGTGAGCGCTAAAGTTTTTGTTTTTTACAGCAAGTTCAACAAGACTTTCCCCAAGTCTTCCCAATGGTTCTACTTGGCACAAAAACTAATTAAACACAAAAAACACAACCTAAACGGAGGCTAAATAATTTATTTATTACTAAACAGGAGCAAATATCAAGGTATAAAAATAAAATTGGGTTGCCTCCCAACAAGCGCTATCGTTTAACGCCCCTAGCTAGGCATAACGAGCAAGAATAGAACTAGGTATTGCCATCTTTGGTAGGCAATCCATAAGTGGCTCTCATGATAGTTTCATATGGTAATTTTTTTTCTTTCTTGGAAAGTGTTGCATGCCCTTTTTTAATAGAAATTGAAATCTAATATTCCCTTCCTTCATATCAATAATTGCACCAACCGTTCTAAGGAAATGTCTACCAAGAATAATAGGGCAAGAAGGATTGCAATCTATATCAAGAACAATGAAATCTATGGGCACATAATTCCTATTTGCAACAATAAGAACATCATTAATTCTTCCCATAGGTTTCTTAATAGTGGAATCCGCAAGATGCAAGTTTAGAGAGCAATCATCAAATTTATGAAAATCTAGTAAATCACACAAAGTCTTGGGAATAGTATAGACACTAGCAGCCAAATCAGACAAAGCATAAAACTCATGATCTTTAATTTTAATTTTAATATTTGGTTCCCACTCATCATAGAGTTTTCTAGGGATAGAAACTTTCAAATCAAGTTTTTCTTCATAAGATTGCATCAAGGCATCAACAATATGTTCGATAAAGGCTTTATTTCGACTATAAGCATGTGGAGAATTTAGCACGGATTGCAACAACGAAATACAATCAATCAAAGAGCAATTTTCATAATTAAATTCCTTGAAATCCAATATAGTGGGTTTAGCAACATCTAGATTTTTATTTCTTTCAATCCCACTTTCATCAATTTCATCATTAAGATCTAAATACTCCGAATTTTTAGAACACCTTCTAGGTAAAGGAAGATCATATTCAGTTTCATCAAGTTTCATATTACGAAATAAAGATTTAATAGTAGACACATCAATAACTTTTAGATCTTCATCTTGATTTTCATAAGTATTCAGTTTAGCGGCCATCTTATTGACTATGGTGGCTTGCATATCCGAAATTTTAGCAGTCATCTTTTCTAGACAAGCAATCTGGGATCTTATACCCTCAAATTCTTTAGACATATCATCAAGCTCTTTATTCATATAACTCATAAAACTTTTTTGTTCCTTAAGCTCGTTTCTAAAGAAATTATTATGCTCAAATTGCAAAACCATAAACTTCCTAACGTTGTTTTCGATCTCCTCTAACCTTTTGAGGTGAAGATCCACAAATTTTGGTTGAGCCATCGCGACAAACAAACAATCTACCAGACGAGCAAACAAAAAGCAAGCGGACAAAAGAGGCAAATAGAGAGGGAGGATAGAGAGAGAGAGGGAAAATCAAACGGCAAGGGTGAATTGGCGGGAGAGGAAAACGAGAGGCAAATGGCAAATAATGTAATGCGAGAGATAGGGATTGTGATGGATACTTGGTATGTTGACTTTTTGCGTATACTCCTCGGCAACGGCGCCAGAAATCCTTCTTGCTACGTCTTGAGCTTGCGTTGGTTTTCCCTGAAGAGGAAGGGATGATGCAGCAGAGTAGCGTAAGTATTTCCCTCAGCTTTTGAGAACCAAGGTATCAATCCAGTAGGAGCCCACGCTCAAGTCCCTCGTACCCGCACAAAGCGATAGCTACTCACAACCAACGCGATTAGGGGTTGTCAAGCCCTTCACGGTCAATTACAAGAGTGAGATCTGATAGATAGAATATTTTTGGTATTTTTGATATAAAGATGCAAACTAAAAAGTAAAGGCAAAGTAAATAGTAAAACAATGTAAAAGTGATGGAGATTGATATGAGGAGAATAGACCCGGGGGCCATAGGTTTCACTAGTGGCTTCTCTCAAGAGCATAAGTATTCTACGGTGGGTGAACAAATTACTGTTGAGCAATTGATAGAATTGTGCATAATTATGAGAATATATAGGCATGATCATGTATATAGGCATCACATCTGTGACAAGTAGACCGAAATGATTCTGCATCTACTACTATTACTCCACTCATCGACCGCTATCGAGCATGCACCTAGAGTATTAAGTTAAAAACAGAGTAACACCTTAAGCAAGATGACATGATGTAGAGAGATAAACTCATGCAATATGAAATAAACCCCATCTTGTTATACTTGATGGCAACAATACAATACATGCCTTGCTGCCCCTTCTGTCACTGGGTAAGGACACCGCAAGATTGAACCCAAAGCTAAGCACTTCTCCCATGGCAAGAAATACCAATCTAGTTGGCCAAACCAAACGGATAATTCGAAGAGACTTGCAAAGATAACCAATCATGCATAAAAGAATTCATAGAAGATTCAAATATTATTCATAGATAGACTTGATCATAAACCCACAATTCATCAGTCTCAACAAACACACCGCAAAAAAGAAGATTACATCGAATAGATCTCCATGAGAGAGGGGGAGAACTTTGTATTGAGATTCAAAGAGAGAGAAGAAGCCATCTAGCTACTAACTATGGACCTGAAGGTCTGAGGTAAACTACTCACACTTCATCGGAGAGGCTATGATGATGTAGAAGCCCTCCGTGATGACGGCCCTCTTCCGGCGGAGCTCCGGAACAGGCCCAACATGGGATCTCGTGGATACAGAAAGTTGCGGTGGTGGAATTAGGCTTTTGGCTCCTGTTCTGATCGTTTGGGGATACGTGTGTATATATAGGAGGAAGGAGTATGTCGGTGGAGCACCGAGGGGCCCACGAGGCAGGGGGCGCGCCCCCACCCTCGTGACCGCCTCTTTGATCCCTTGTAGTAGGGTCCAAGTCTCCTGGATCACGTTCAGTGAGAAAATCACATTTCTGAAGATTTTATTCCGTTTGGACTCCGTTTGATATTCTGTTTATCCGAAACACTGAAATAGGCAAAAAACAGCAATTCTGGGCTGGGCCTCCGGTTAATAGGTTAGTGCCAAAAATAATATAAAAGTGGAAAATAAAGCCCAATATAGTCCAAAATAGTAGATAATATAGCATGGAGCAATCAAAAATTATAGATACGTTGGAGACGTATCACGCCCACCGGAGAGCATCTCAAGTACGTGGTCCAAATGCATTTTCCCCCAGAGAAAGCCACCAACAACACGACTGAGTATGAGGTGATCCTTGTGAGACTCAGAATTGCGCTGGAATTTGGAATGAACAAGTTAATCATCCACGGAGACTCGCAGCTCGTGGCGAGACATGTTAATAAGGATTACCAGAGCCCATTGATGGAGGCATACGTAGAGGAGGTGGGGAAGCTGGAAGAACACTTTGATGGGTTGAAAGCAGAGCTTGTGCCACGTGCGGAGAACATAATTGCCAATCACTTATCAAAGTGCGCCACACAAAAGCTCCCTGTGGAACCAGGGACCTTTGCCCTTCACCTAGCTCAACCACCAGTATCGCCTTCAGTGATGGCCAAAAAAGGAGAAAGTTGAACTCCAACAAGTATCTCCCGGCAAAGCATCTCGAAGCTAATGGTAGAGAAGCTACCGGGAATAACTCAACTTTGGTTGGTGAGTAGCACCCTCCCACGGAACCGCGGGTACTTGCGGTCGAGGCGAGCGCTCCCACTAACAAGGAAGTGCCTTTAGTCCTTGTTGTCGAGCCACTGGCTCCAATTTCACACCATTCGGCATGTTTCTGTACAGAGTGTCATTGACAAAATGATACATACTGGATTGTCGGGCTACTCTTTCAGCTTCTTCTTGCTCTTCGGGAAAGCCTTTCGGAAGGGTTTTTACTAGCCCACAGCCATCCAGGATGCGACTGATATTGTCACATATGTGAAGCCTGCCAGTTCCACTCCAAGAACATCCGTCAACTTGCTCAATCTCTCCAGACAATCCCTTTATCCTGGCCATTTTCTGTCATCCCCAATAGGTGATCCTATCCGAGAGGAACTCGAGGGTCCCACCAAGGATAGAGCCGCATATTGAAGACACTTTTGCAAGCTGGATATCATTACATTGTACCATGTACAACTCAATGGGGGATACAAACAAGGCATACACTTGCCTTACCAATACATCAAACATCATTTAGAAGAACAACATCTGTCAATGGATGAAACACAAACGAAAATCTAAAATGACATCCACCCTGCTATCCCAGGCTGCGGACCAGGAACCTATCCACTGGTCAAAGAAGAAGAAGCAGAAGAACTCCAAAACAAGCAAGTGTCGCTCTCACATCAAATCATCGCATTACCTTTACCTGCAACTGTTGTTGTTGTAATTTGTGAGCCACAAGGACTCAGCAATCCCATTACCATGGGTATCAAGACTAGCAAAGCTTAATGGCTATGTAAAGGATAAGTGGTGAGGTTGCAGCAAGCGACTAAGCATTGTATATATGGTGGCTAACTTACAATTACAAGAGTAAGATCAGAAACTACGCAAATAGTCGCAAACTAGTAATGATCAAGAAGTGATCCTGAACTGTGTATGTTCAAACATAACCCCACTGTGTTCTCTTATTGACTCACTCGAAAAGAGACAGTTACGGTTACACACGCAGTTGGTGTATTTTAATCCGGGTCTGGTGTCAAGTTATATCCTATCGGATATTTCAAATTCCCATCTACCACATAACCGCGGGCACGGCTCTTGAAAGTTTAAACCCTATAGGTGTGTCCCAACTCAGCCCATGATAAGCTCACGATCCACGGAGATAATCCTCCATCGCGGGACAACCCGATCAAACTCGGGATCCCGGTGTACAAGACATTTCGACAATGGTAAAACTAGTCAAGCAAGACCTCCCGACGTGCCGACACCCTGATAGTAGCCGCACGTATCTCGTCTCAGGCCACGATCGATGAGCTACACGTACAGGTGCCAAAATACCCCAAGTTGCCAAGGGGCGTCCCCGCAAAGTGCTCTAGTTTGGCGCAGCACCAACAGCAATGGCCTCCCTTGCATTATGTTGAATAAGGAATTTGGGTAGCGCTAACTCCCTACGCGTCAATTTTATTATCATGTTTAGTTATCAAGTTGGGCGAGTGGTAAAACCAATGTTGGGCCTTGCTGGATGTGTTTTATTCAAAGTGAATTGTCAAGGGGGGCCCATAAACCCCGACCGTGTTAGGAACACAAAATCAAGTAACATAACACCGGTATGACGGAAACTAGGGCGGCATGAGTGGAACAAAACACTAGGCAAAAGGCCGAGCCTTCCACCCATTACCAAGTATATAGATGCATTAATTAAATAAGAGATATTGTGATATCTCATGATATCCATGTCCCCACATGGAACAACCTGAAACTGCACCTGCAACTAGCAACGCTATAAGCTGGCTGAGCAAAGCGGTAACATAGCCAAACAACGGTTTGCTAGGATGGTGGAAAAGGTTAGAGGCTTTCATGGCAATCTGGGAGGTTTGATAAACAAGTGGTGGGTAGCGTGACATAGCAATAGCATCGAGACAACTAGCAAAGCAAAGATAGTAGTGAGATCCAAGGTGACGGTCATCTTGCCTGAGATCCCGCTAGGAAGAAGACTGAGTCCATGAAGAAGGTGAACCAACATAGACGAACCAAGCGTAGTCGAAGGAATCCTCACGATCGCAACAAAACATGAACTATCGTGAAGGAGCACAACCGGAAAGAACCAAACAACATAGTCAACACAGAACACATAACATGACATGATGCTCATCCAAGTATGATACATGACAATGCTACATGATGCTACTCATGGCAAGAGATGATGCATACATGAACATCACATCAAAGCAAGTTTAAATGAGGTCGGAAACAACATATAACAACTCCGGTAAGTCTTGATATGCAAATTTCGAAATTAGTCCAGATCTGAATAAACATTATGTTATAGTTGTTAAACAACAAGTTAAAATGCGACGTGATGATCTACACGTCATTCTAGTCAAGTTACATATAAAGTTCATTTAATTCGGAGCTACGGCCTAGAAGATATGAGCAAAACAAGTTAAACGTGGCATTGATGCAAAATGCATTCAAACATCAAGCACGCATACTCAAATCAAGGATGTAACATGACATGATGAAACTACATTCAAAACCAAGTAAGTTTCATAGAGGACAAGATCAAAACGGAGCAACGGTTCGACACATACGCTCCAAACAAGATATAACAACAATCTGCCTTACAGCAACTAGGCACTTTGCAATCATCAAAACAACATGCTACAGGAACCATATGATCACAAACTTGATATGCGCTTCAAGTACATATTACATAATTCAAATATCATTCAGGTTCACGTTCATAGGTATCAATATTAAACAAATATGATCAATGCGAAAAAGCAACTTTATAACACAAATTAGGACTTAGTGAAAAAACCGGGCATATACACGAGCAGAGTTAATATGATGGCATGTTGGAGGCATGAAACAAGTATGCTACATGAAATAGCAGATTCTCAGACTTAGTGAAAATCTGGGAATGCAAAACAGTAACATAATGATGCTGACTTTGGAGGCACATAAAAGCAAGCATACCAATTTTAATAAATATGCAAAGGTCATGATCATGTAGTAGACATGGCATACTTCCAGTTAAACCAAAGGGACAATTTATAAGATGCATAGGTTAATTACAATGAGCCTTGAAAAATGGAACATGATGTTAACAGACTGACAGTTATATTTTTTTAGCATATCGAGAACATGAAAAGAATAAGCTACATTAGGACATAATCACAAGGAAGGGTATGGATGAACATAGCATGACTTGGTCTTCAAAACATGATTAGTGAACATGTCATAAATATGCATAGATTTTATGGTAGCATGAAGTAAACATGACATCATAATATAACAGGTTTAGACTTAGTAGAATAGTAACAGCAAGTATGCTACTTTACAAGCTTGTGCTAGTCACCACAGGGAATATCATGGAATGAGAGTTATACCATTGCAAACATAACATGATTTTCTTGTAAACATGTAGGCATGTTGCTCAAAAGAAAATCACACAAAATGCTATGAAAAAGACAAAATGGCATGTTATAACAGTTTTCAGCACTCAACAGCAGCAAGCACTTTTCCAACGAAGATTAAGACATCAAAGCACACCATCATGTAGATCATTTAGAGCATAACATTTTTACATATTACACACTCCAACCTGATCAACATGTGCAAAGTTATGAGCCTAGATGCATAGATGATGTTTTCATATCTAGACTTAGTCGTTTCAACAGCAAACACGGAGCGAGTGCAAGATAGTTAGGTAACGCTCAGGGCGGGACTTAGCAACGGGCCGCTCACCTTGGGCCTGTTGGGCTGCAGCGGATCTAGGATGGGGTGGTGCACTTCAGGTGTTTGGATCGAGGTACCACTTGGCTCCAAGGACGACGAGGTCCCGGCACGGTCTGGAGGATTCCATGGCCGTGGCGGTAGGAGAGCTCGACGGATCTGCCTGATCCTGGCGAAGCAGCGACAGAGGAGGCTAGGAACTAGTGGATTGGGCCTCCGGGCACCGGATCTGACTAGTGGCAAGGCGACGCTCGGCGGGGCTTGGACGGGCGGCCTGATCCAGCAATGGCGAGGAGGCGTGCGGGGCGGAGACGAAAGGGTGTGGTGGTAGCGCGTGCCGGCGACCAGCAAGAGACCAACGGGGGCAGCTACAGGCAGGCGACGCGGTGGCTCCGGTCGCCGCGGGTGGAGCTGGTGCAGGGCGCGGTGGCACGGTGACTCTTTACCTTCATCGAGTTCCCAATCTTCAGAGTTGCATTTAATTCTCTCTAAAAGGTCCCACCTGAATTCAATAGTCTTCTTCATAAAAGAACCGGTACAAGAAGTATCAAGCATGGATTGATCATCAAGTGAAAGCCAAGAATAAAAATTCTGAATGCTAATTTGTCTTGAGAGCTCATGATTGGGGAATGAATATAACATTGACTTAAGCCCCCTGTCGGTGTTCTGGGAACGGCCCCAGACTTGCCTACCTGCGGCCCACGGCGTGGCTTTGCTAGCTGGCCTGTACGACTCATCTTCATCAACAAGGCATTCAAGACCTTCGCGAGGGGCCAAGCCTCGCGAGGCAGACGACACACGACCTCCTCAAGAGCGGCCTCGCCAGGAAGGCTCGCGAGGGGTGGAGAGTTCAAGGCCAGGCAAACCTCGCGAGGTTCTCGTGACGTGAGCCATCATGATCGATACCAGGCGGGCACTAGGCGGGCGCCAGCGCGCGCAGCGTCCTTGTTTCCTCTTTGGTGCTAAGGGGGCAAGAGCAGGCGCGGAGTACCGAGGCATCAAGCAAAGGTTTCCATATCGGTGCAACAAGACCAAGACCAAAAGGACGACAAGATGGAGGTCATAGTGGAGCCCAAGACGGCGTCACCACCAGAGCCTTTTGCAAGCGAAGACCACTTTTGTCAGGATAAGCTGTACTAGCTGTCCCCTTTTGAATTGGCCGTTGTTGGCTCCCTTCCCGCTCAATATTTGGGAAGAGGACCAGGGCCTCTATAAATAGGACTAGCCACCACCATCGCTAGGGGAGAGTGAATCAGATTCTCACACACACACAAGTTCACCAAGCACAAGAACACCTCAACCTCAGGAGGCTGTTCTTCCCCTTGTACTGTTCATCATCAGCCCCAGAGGCAATCCACCACCGCCACACTGGAGTAGGGTATTACACCACAACGGTGGCCCGAACCAGTATAAATCTCGTGTCCGTTGTGTTGCGAGTTCGTCGAGTTAGTTCGTAAGATCTCAGCTGAGTTACGACGTGGATCGGTAGGGGGGAAATCTTCGCGCGCACCCCAGTGTTCGAAACTTAAGGGTTTTGCTAGAACCCATGATCCGACGTTTGGCGCACCAGGTATGGGTGCGCTGAAGCTTCCCTTCTGTCGCTCCATGTCACGCCTCTTCATCGTCTCCATGGCGGACGCACGTCGCGCCCGCGCCTAGCGCCAGGCTGCCCTTGTCACCCGCGTTGCTTAGACGGCCCCTGTCAGTGGGCCACCCCATCGCTATCCGTCGCCTGCCGCCAACGCCTCCACCGGCCTGGTGGCGAACGAGCAGCAAGCATCCTCGCTGCACCCTTTGGTGCGACATGACGGACGCACCACCACTCCATCGCTGACTCCCGCTGGTTCGTCGTCTCACGCTCGTCGCGTTCCCACGGATACACGGGCTGCGCTCCTCATGGCGCACGAGCTCCTGCGCTACCGCCCAGTCGACGACCTCTACGAGGACTTGCTTGACCGCATCGCCAAGCTTCTCCGTGCCACGGGGGGCTCCTCTACACTGTCTCACTCTCTGTCGTGCCCTCCGACAGCCACGGGCGATGCAGCTCACGAAGCACCTCCGCCACATCTGCACCAAGACGGCGCCCTAGCGCCAAGGCACGCGGCTCCCCGGCGCGACCCAACGCGTCTGGCGCCCGCGCGTGAAGAAAGAAGATGTCAAGAAGTCCCTCGACTGCAAGTGAATGCTCCGCCACTCCTTGCACTGCCGCGCCAGGATCGTTTGCTGCGGGAAGGCCCCGTGCCGCTTGCCGTAGCGGCGCGCGGGCGCCAAAACCAAGTTCCACCTCCAAGGCGGGCCCCGGCCACCACGTTCGGCTGTCGCGCCTTCACTCCAGAGCTGCATAGCGTCGCCTGGCCAGGCAAGTTCAAGACAGATCTGCCTCCTCGCTACGATGGCACCCCTGACCCCGCGGAATTCCTGCAGCTCTATGAGCTGAGCATCGAGGCTGCCAACGGCGGCGAGAAAGTCATGGCGAATTTGTTTCCCATGGCCCTCAAGGATGGCCCCCCCTCCTGGCTTCTGAACCTGCCTCCAGGCTCGATTTCCTCCTGGGACCAGATGCGCAGCCACTTCATCGCCACTTCCAGGGCACTCGTGATCGCCCCCTGGTCGCGGGTGACCTACGCTGCATCAAGCAACAACCAGGAGAGACCCTGCAGAAGTACATCCAACGCTTCAATAGCATGCGAATCAAGATCCCCAAGGTGACCGACGAGGCCATCAACTCAGCGTTCTCCGATGGCGTCCGCGACGTCAAGATGAAGGAGGAGCTTGCCATCCATGAGGAGATGTGCACGAGCTTGGAGCTATTCAACATCACGACCAAGTGTGCAAGAGCTGAGGAGGGGCGGCTCTCCCTCCTCGAGCTCCCTACTGCGGACCCAGATGTGAAGAAGACCAAGGCCAATGACGTGAAGCGTAAGGGAGCAGCCGTGCTCGCAGCGGAACCAGACACCAAGCGCGGCAGAGACCAGCCCGAGTCATCCAAGAGCAGCCAACTGTTCCGCGCCTTCCATAACCTGCATACCCACAACACCAGCGACTGTCAAGAGCTCAGAGCCATTCCAGAAGGAAACTTCGGTCGACGCCCCGAGCGCAGCGACCGGGGCTACGGCCGAGGAGGAGGACGTGGTGACGGACGCGGGGACGATCGTGGCCCGTGCCAGGAGTGGCGCGACCGGCCTCGTGAGGACCACTGGCAAGATCAACCTCGCAAGGGCGCTTGGAGGGACCAGCCTCGTGAGGATCATACTCAAGGCAACGCTGACCTTCCTCCACTACCACCACCACCCAGAAGGAATGACGACCACCATCAAGATGAGAGGGCTGGGGGCTTCTACGAGCCGCGCGCTATCGCCTGCATCTTGGGCGGAGCTCAAGCCCCAGCTACGCAGGATATCTTCAAACAGCTTGCTCACGAAGTGAATGCAGTTCTCCCCAAGCTCGAGGCCACACGCCCGCTCAGATGGTCCAGGTTCCCCATCACGTTCAGTTCGGCAGATCAACTCAAGTGCGTAGCTACTGCAGGCGTCCTCCCAATGCTTTGTTCACCAGTCATCAGCAACGTGAAAGTTACCAAGACCCTCATCGACGGCGGTGCATGGCTCAACCTCCTGTCCGTCGACACGTTCAACAGCCTCCAAGTGCCATACGACCAGCTTCATCCTACAAAGCCTTTCTCAGGAGTGACCGACGGCTCTACTACCCCGATCGGGCAGGTCCGCCACCCCGTTACCTTTGGAGAACACAACAACTACCGCACCGAACTCATCAGTTTCGATGTCGCCTACATTCGCCTTCCATACAACACCATCCTCGGGTACCCAGCCCTAGCCAAGTTCACGGCGGTGACCCATCACGACTACAATGTCCTCAAGATGTTGGGAAGTGGAAAGAGACGCGATGTGCTCCCTCGAGCGTGCCTTCCAAGCTGCAGCAATCGAGGACCCCGGCAGCCAGGGCAAGTGCCCTCCTGAGGCCACCCCCAAGAAGAAGAAGTAGTTGCAACACGCAGGGGCTCAGGCAAGCAGCGCCTCGTCAGGATCGGCGCATGCGCCTAGGGCGCCTCCCTCCATCGCATAGGAAAGCATGCCCGGCGCCCCTCTCGGGCAGGGCTCGAGGGCTCTCTTCTGTAGGGCCTAGGACTTTGCCAACATCACGAGGGAGGCGCTTGGGCACCACTTGGAGGCGTGCTTCGCAGCACGTTTCCCTCCAGAGAACACAGGGCAAGGAGTGCCCACCGTTCAGGAGTTCATCACTGAGACCCCTCAGGAACTGCAAGACACAAGGGCTGTGCACGGCGGCCGCCGCTCACCAGGCGCAGCTCCCCATCCAGGCAACGATGCTGGGCTGTGCGTCTGCATTGACGTTCCAAGGCTCAACCGGGCCGCCTCTCAGGAGATTTTCTAGCCTTCGCGCGTGGGACGCTGCAAGGGCCCACCTCACAGCTACGTTCGCATGCCTTTTGGCCTACCGAGCATGGCGACCGCTTATCAGCACAACCTGCAGAGCGTCCTGGCGGCTCAGGATGTCACACCCTAGCTAGTTCATGCATTAGAGTGTTGCATCATGTCTACTTTTCCGGAAAATTGAAATGGGGATGACAGAACCCCCAGCACCCCTGGAAACAACTAGGGTTTACAAAAATCTTTTTCAATGAATCTGAAATGCCCTTCTAAAAAGTCCAACCTTTTTGTCTTGGGTTAGAACCTCTGACAAAATGGGTTCACATTTTTCTAGGACACATAAGATGGGTTCACAATTAAAAGAGAGGGAGGGAACTTACCTGGCCGCAGCCCACCAGCCGGCCCACCTGGCGGCCCAGCGCTGTGCTGGCCCATGCCAGCCAGCTGCTTCGTCCCCGCCAGGCAGGCAGCGAGGTGACGCCGGCGAGCACGAGCTCGCCACGGCGCCACCTGCTTGCCACCCGCGCCCCTGGACACCTGGGCGAGCCCCACGTCGCCGCCCCGACCCCGTGGACACCTCACTCGCTTCCCTGCCTCTCTCCCTCGCTCTCCCGCACCATGGCCGACGTTGCCGCGCCCGCGCCACCGTGAAACTCGTGTCCGCCGTCGTCCCCGTGCCGCGCTGCCGTGTCCAACAGCTTCGCCGTCGTCGTCTCTGTCGAGCAGCCCGAGCCCCGAGCGCTCGCGCGCCCTGCTTCGTCCTCTTCGAGCTCAACTTCACCGAGCACCGCCACAGATCCCCTTCGACGTCACTGCCGCAACAGTTCGTCCCCGGCCGCGCCGTCTGCTCCTACGTGATCGCCGTGAGCTCCTGCACCTCCCCATCCTCTCCGTTCTCTCAATCTCTCGAGCACGGTAGCGACTGCACGAGGCATCACCGCACGCGTCGCCGCCGAGCTCGTCGCCGACGTGACTTCGGCCGCCCACCGGCCACACCACCGTGTCCAACACTCTCACCGCATCGCGAGGGGTCCGTAGCACCACTCCAGGCGCCTCGCCGTGCCCCGTAGCCTCGGGTTTGACTTCACCCGACTCCGGCGACCGCCAAGGTCGTCGCCGGCGACGTTCCCGGCCACCCCCAGCTCCACCACTGTCACCAAACGATGTGGCTCGCTCCTCGCATCCCGTAGATGCCCTCCGCCGCCCATTTGGTCACCGGAGCACGAAACCGCACTCCCACCGCCGCGTCTGGCCTCGCCGGCGGCTAAACGCCAGCGGGTTTGACCCCATTGACCATTGACTGGGTGGGCCCATGTTGACTCCCCCCTGAGTTCATGACAGGTGGGGCCCGTCTGCTAATTAAGTTAGGTTTAGTGCTAACAAAAAATTAGTGAGGTTAGTTACACTTACATGGGGGTCCCACTGGTCATGTTTGACCTGGACCAGCTCCGTTGACCGCTGACATCAGCCTGACGCAATGCTGACGCATTAATTCAATTACTGAAATTATTCTTATACAGGAAATTCCAGAAAATAGTACAAACTTCAAAAATTCATAACTTTTAATCTGTAACTCCAAATGTAAAGATTTATGTATGAAATTTGATCAGAAAAATTCAATCTTTCCATCTGTAATGGTTTCATGCATGACGGAACACTTTAACCTTGCTGTTTAGGTGAAACAAGCTAATGCACTCATATGACTTAATAACATAAGCTTCCGTTTGAACCTTTGATCCAAATAGACTCAAATCAACATGTTTTACAATGCATTAGCCAGGACACATCATATTGCCATGTCATAGCATGCATCATATTGTTGCATATTGCCATGTGATGATTGTGTTTTGTGGTGTCTTTTGTGGTTGGTTCTACCTTCGAGGATACGTTCGATTATCCGACTGAAGGGCAGTACCCTACTACTACTCCATCAGGCAAGCAACCCCATTGATCATATCGATACAATCCCATGTTCACGCTCCTGCTCTCATTTACTGCATTAAGACAACAACGTTTCAAACTGCTATGTGCTACGGTAGTTAAACCCTTATCCTCTGCATGACCTGTCATTGCCACAGTAACTAGATGAAACCCACGAGCATGTGTAGGAGTTGATTGAGCCATGTATGTGTTTCCTACCTTGCTATGCCTGCTATGCTTAGAGTTGTGTCAGGTCTGGTTCATCTGGGTGATGGGCTAGAGTGAAATGATTACGTCGGTAATGTGAGGGATGTGTTGAACATGTTTTGGTAAAGGTATCGATGAGAGGCCATGTAGGAGTACATGGTGGGTTGTTTCATTGAGGCCGTCCTTAATAACTAAGATATGTATGTGTGATTTAAGAATCAATTACTACCATGCATTGGGATCCTTAATTGACCCTCTCAGTTCTTAACCACCCTAGTCCTCTTTCCAGGAGTTGCAACTAGTTTTTGGTGTTTATAGGTTATGTGTTGGAGGCCGTGCGTAGCACTGACCCTAGGGGTGGGCTATGATGCGGTAGATACACCGTGGTCGGGTATGCTGGGCGCCCGTTTGGCGTCTTGGGACCCTGTACACATCGTTCGGGGCCGTATGTGGAAACCTCAGCCGGACTCCCTGCGGATGGAACCTGGATAGGCGATAAACCTGGACTAGAGACTTGAGTGTTTAGGTAGGCCGTGGCCGACACCCTCGTTGGGCTTCTGCTCAAAGGTTGCCGAGTACATGTCGTGTCAACGGCGATAAGTGGTGAGAGACTATATGAAGAAGTACACCCCTGCATGGTTAACATCACCTATTCGAATAGCCGCGTCCGTGGTAAAGGACTACTTGGTTGCCTATACAGTTCATAGACAAGTTAATGGTTACTACTAAAAGGCTCAAGATAAGTGTGAGTACCGCGGATGGCCCCTTCCTAGGATGATGAGGGAGGATCCACGGTGGAGTATTGTGATGGTGTTTAGTTGACTCGTGTGCGAAAACTATTTTTACAAGTGGTGTCTCGTGGGATAGCTTAGCCAAGAGTCAAAGCTGGCTTGCTGCCATAACTCCACCACCTTCTTGAGAATGAGCATGTATAGTAGGATCTGTTGTAAGTCTTGCTGAGTAACTTTGTACTCATGTTGCTTTAATTACTGTTTTCAGACGACAACACCGCCCCTCCGACGGGTTTTACGTAGACCTCGACATCGATGAGTGACTTGCCACCCAGGTGGTGATTCCGAGCCATGGAGGGCCCTATGTAGATAGACAGGCTTCGTCAAGCCTTCTTTCTTTCTAGTGTCTGTACTCAGACTAGTTTGCTTCCGCATGTGCTTGTATGCTTGTATGACTTGAGTGTCGGGTCATGTGACCCCTACCTGTATGAACATGTTATGTATGGCTCTCCGGAGCCTTTAAATAAAGTACTTGAGTTGTAGAGTTTTGTTGTGATGCCATGTTGTATTTACACATATCGAGCATATTGTGTGTACGATTGAAATGCTTGGTATGTGTGGGATCCGACAATCTAGTTGTTTATCCTTGGCAGCCTCTCTTATGGGGAAATGTAGCCTAGTGCTTCCATGAGCCATAGTCGTCAGCTACAGCCCGGTTCACCGGAGTCCTGCTAGCCCAGCACTACTGCTCGAGCACTTGACTGGACGGCATGTGTTTCACTTCGTTCCTGTGTCTGTCCCTTCAGGGAAATGTCACGCGGTGACATCCGGAGTCCTTCCTAGCCTGCTACAGCCCGGGTTCCCGGAGTCCTGTTAGCCCAGTGCTAGAGCCCGGATTCACACGCTGCTGACGAACATGCTCGATGTTGATTCATGTATGCCTGTCCCCATAAGTTTGTGCCGCTTTAGGTTCATGACTAGTCATGTCGGCCCGGGTTTTCTGTCGTATGGATGCTAGCGACACTGTCATATACTGAGCCAAAAGGTTCGTCTGACTCGGTGCCTCGATGTACCTGGTCACACGGCCATGCTAGTCCGAGTGATGGTCGAGACAGGCTATCGGTGGTATCCTGAGTATACCGTCGAGGAGCAGTTCTGAGACTTCAATCAGAGCCAATACCTTTGTACCGTTAGGATATACCCCTCTTATCCTGGAGCTACTGAACCCCTCCACTGCTCTTATGGACTTGGGGTTACTATCGAGATGTCCATGCAGGACGCAACTTAATGATGACTATCATTCGAGCCAGAATTGCCTTGCTTCGGAACACCGATTTCCGCTACATGCCAACCTCACTCCCTGGGGCACAGGGGTACTATCAGGCTTTGGATTGTGACTCTACACATGAGGATTCACTACTCCGCACCACTGCCGAGATGCTCGAGGACAAGGACCGCGAAAATTGTGCCTTGCGAATGGAGCTCTTCAACTCTTGTTCTGACCACTAGACCACTTTGACACGGTTTGCACCTGCCGTGCAGGCTGGATACATGGACATGACGGACCTATACCCCGTGCGGTCTGGGTTGCCAGATTGTATGGACTGGCGTGATGTAGGAGGCATCACCCCTTCCCGTGGACCCCGTCTGCCACCGTTTGTTGGACCAAGGCCACATCCGAGTCCCTATGGACCTCAAGCTCCACAGGACCAACTGTTTCCAGATGATCATGTTCAACTCCCAGGAATGATGGTGATCCCTATGAAGATTACTACGGAAACGTTCGAGTTGGTAGTAGCTTCACTAATATTGTAATAGTTGTATCCTCCACAGTCATGCGTGACCCGTGGAATACGACTTGGTGTGTATCACGTTCCGGAGGTGTAGAAAATAATGTATAGGAGCTTGGAATCCCTTCGATGAGATGTAACATCTTTCACCGTAGTTGTACTCTAGCCTGGGCTTGTACTAAACTATGTACGGTGTGTATGACTGATGGTATATATACGGAAGTTTCTATATTACCATGTCGTGCAAATAAACATCTCAGCATTCCATGTTATCCATTACATTCCGCACTTCCTTGCCTAGATTGTTCCATCCTTGTCTAAACCATTGTCTTGTTTTTCCTATGATGGTCAACACCCGCAGCAACCCTGCTGCCCCGGAGCAGGGTGAAGCCAGTGCAGCTAGGGATGAGAATCTGCCTCACCCGCCTTCTCTAGCCGAAGTTATGCTGGAGGCAGAAAGAAACAAGCGTGAGACTAACCGCTTGCTGGAGCGGATTGAGCAGAACACTGCACGTCATCAAAGGAACGACTTGGTGTCAATCAATGACTTTATCAAGTTGTACCCACCAAAGTTTAATCATTCCGTCGAGCCCCTCGATGCGGACGATTGGCTTCGCAGCATCACCCATAAGCTACGTTCTGCCAACGTAGCCGAAGATGATAAGGTTACCTACACTGCCTATCACCTCGAAGGCCCTGCTAGCCTTTGGTGGGAAAACTTTGAGGCTATGTGCCCGGCTGGCCAAATCACTACTTGGGCTCAATTCAGTGAGGCTTTCCATGAGCATCACATTCCGGAGGGTCTCATGGATCTTAAGCGAGAAGAATTCTGTAATTTCACCCAAGGCAGACTGACCGTGGATGCATACAGTCGCGAGTTTGGAAATCTGGCACGTTATGCTCCTAAAGAGGTATCCACCGACGCCAAGAAGCAGGCAAGGTTCCGCAAGGGACATAGCCTCGATCTTCGCCGCGATCTTCGTCTGCACGATTGCACCTCCTTTTAGAAGCTGGTCAATAAGACCATCAGTGCTGAGACAGGTCAGACTGACTAAGACGCCTCACGCAAGCACTCCCGTGACTTTGGTTCTTCATCCGGCTCTGGATCTCTGAAGCACCGGGTGTGGATTCCAAACACAGCGCAGCCACCCAGATTCACTCCGAGGCCATCCTTTGAGGCGCCTCGCCAACCAGCAGTTTGCACTGCCTAAGACCTATGGTGGCCCCGCTGCTAATGCTGCTCCACGCCCCAATGTTGTGACATGTTTCAAGTGTGGAGAGCCGGGTCAATACAGTCGTGAGTGTCCCCAGAACAATGACCCCAACCAGTCTGGAAAGTCCGTTGGCCGTGGTAAGCCAGCGGGAAAGACATTCTACGCTAAGCCAGCCACCACTGCCCATGGCCATGTCAACTATGTCTCAGCCGAGGAGACTCGTGATGATCCTAACGTCATCCTTGGTACACTCCTTGTTAATTGCCATCCGACATTTGTTCTTTTCGATACTGGAGCATCTCATTCATTCATATCTAAGAGCTATGCTCAATTGCATAACACGACATTCTGTGACA
Organism: Triticum urartu; assembly: GCF_003073215.2. NCBI lineage: Eukaryota > Viridiplantae > Streptophyta > Magnoliopsida > Poales > Poaceae > Triticum > Triticum urartu. The sequence continues at coordinate 374,761,735 of NC_053025.1, read as the reverse complement.
TGCCCACTTCCATGGAAATTCAAACCCCTGGCTCTAGATGGAAAACTTCTAGAGTTAGCCATGGGAATGAAATTCTTGTTGATAGAATTGTCTTCCTTGCATCCTTAATAACTCTCAAGTCCTCAGACATAAACATCATCTTGGGTATGGACTGGATGTCAGCTCATTATGCTAAGATTGATTGTGCCACTAGAACCGTTCAGCTTACTCACCCATCGGGCAAGACAGTCAATGTCTTAACTCGAGTGGCCAAGCACCAGCTTTACTCCCTAAATGCCAACCCCCTTCCAGACCTTGAAGATATTCCGGTAGTCCGAGACTTCCCGGATGTCTTTCCAGAAGAACTGCCAGGTGTTCCACCTGACAGGGATATCGAGTTCGTGATAGACCTTGTTCCAGGAACCGTCCCAATCTCTAGAAGACCCTATAAGATGGCACCCCTAGAACTAGCCGAGCTTAAGAAACAACTCGATGAGTCCTTGAAAAAGGGTTTCATCCATCGTAGTTCTTCTCCATGGGCTTGCCCCGTCCTCTTCGTCAAGAAGAAGGATGGAACGGATCGGATGGTTGTAGATTACCGACCTGTCAACTTGGTCACTATCACGAACAAGTATCCGCTTCCCAGGATCAACGATCTATATGATCAGCTCGCAGGATCCTTAGTCTTTTCCAAGATGGATTTGAGGTTGGGCTGCCATCAAATCAAAATAAAAAACGGGGACATTCCTAAAACGGCCTTTGTTACTCGTTATGGCTAATACGAGTACACCGTCATGTCCTTCGGTTTAACCAATGCCCCAATCACCTTCTCTCGGTTAATGAACTCGATCTTCATGGGGTATTTGGATAAATTCGTCGTGGTATACCTTGATGATATACTCATCTACTCCAAGAATGAGGAAGAACATGCCGAACATCTAAGGCTGGTATTGATGAAACTTCGAGAGCATCGCCTTTATGCCAAATTCTCCAAATGTTAATTTTGGTTGCCAGAAGTGACCTACCTACGCCATGTAATCTCTGGTAAGGGTGTTGTTGTCAATCCCGAGCGAGTTGAAGCCGTCCTTGATTGGACTCCACCTGAAACGGTCAAGCAAGTTTGGAGCTTCCTTGGCTTAGCGAGCTATTGTCTCTGCTTCGTCGAGAATTTCTCCAAGGTTGCTAAACCTCTAACTAAACTCCTCAAGAAAGATAAAAAGTTCGAGTGGACCCCACAGTGCGAGTTCAGCTTTCAGGAACTGAAAAAACGCCTGACATCTGCTCCCATACTGGTACCACCAGATTTCTCCAAGGACTTTATTATCTATTGCGAGGCCTCGCGATAAGGACTAGGTTGCATACTCATGCAAGATCATTAGGTAATTGCCAATGCTTCACGGCAATTACACCCACACGAGGAAAACTATCCCACACATGATCTGGAGCTTGTAGCTGTAGTCCATGCACTTAAAACTTGGCGACATTACCTTCTCGGTAATCGTTGCTCGATCTTCACAGATCACCAAAGTCTGAAATACATAATCACCCAACCGGATTTGAATCTTAGGCAAAGACGTTTGGTCGAGTTGATCCTGGATTACGACTTAGGAATAACTTACACCCCGGCCAAAGCCAATGTCATGGCTGATGCACTAAGTCGTAAATCCTATTGTAACAACCTGATGTTAAAACAAGGTCAACCACTTCTCCATGAGGAATTTCAGAAGCTTAATCTCCACATTGTTCCTCAGGGATTCCTATCTACCTCGGTGGTGAAACCGACCCTTATGGATCAGATCATAACCGCCCAGCGGTATGACAACGAGATATCTCGGATCAAGCAGAACATTGCTAGCGGAGCTGCTAAATGTTTCTCTATGAACGTTCAAGGTGTTGTCTTCTATGAGAAACGCCTAGTGGTTCCCAAGAAACAACAACTATGGAACTAGTCCTTAAGGAAGCTCATGAATCCCCTCTCACCATTCATCCCGGTAGTACTAAAATGTATCAAGACCTATGCCAGAGGTTTTGGTGGACTAGGATGAAGAGAGAAATTGCTCAATACATTGCTAGTTGCGACATCTGTCGTCGTGTTAAAGTAGAGCATCAACGGCCTGCTGGCACCCTTCAACCTTTGGCTATTCCTGAATGGAAATGGGATAAAATCGGTATGGACTTCATTACCGGGTTTCCCAGGACCAAGAGAGGGAATAATGTTATTTTCATCGTTGTCGATCGTCTTTCCAAAGTAGCCCACTTCCTACCTGTTTGTGAGAGTATAACCGCTAGCCAGCTAGCTGACTTGTACATCTCCCGAATAGTGTCTCTTCATGGTGTTCCATTGGATATTAACTCAGACGGTGGAAGTCTCTTCACCTCTCGATTTTGGGAATGTTTCCAAAATGCCATGGGAACTCATCTCTCCTTTAGCACCGCCTTCCACCCCCAATCAAGTGGTCAAGTAGAACGAGTTAATCAAATTCTGGAGGATATGCTCCGAGCTTAGGTCATCTCTTTCGGTATGGATTGGGAGAAATGCCTTCCATTCGCGGAGTTTGCTTATAACAACAGTTATCAAGCTAGCTTGGGCAAAGCTCCTTTCGAAGTTCTCTATGGACGAAAATGTCGAACGCCTCTTAACTGGTCAGAAACCGGAGAAAGACAACTCTTTGGCCCGGATATGATTCAGGAAGCAGAAGAGAAGGTTCGCGTTATCCGTGAGAAATTAAAAACAGCCAAACCTCGTCAAAAGTGCCAATATGACCGCAAACATAAGCTCACGACTTATGAAGTCGGCGAGAAGGCTTACCTTCGGGTTACTCCTTTGAAGGGAACCCATCGTTTCGGTATCAAAGGCAAATTGGCTCCTCGTTACATTGGACCCTTTCACATTCTTGCCAAACGAGGAGAAGTTGCCTACCAATTGGAATTACCTCCGCATCTTTCCAGAGTTCACAATGTCTTCCACGTTTCTCAACTAGGCGTTGCTTCACGGATCCTATCCATGGAGTGGACCATGAAACGCTTGATCTCCAAGATAATCGCACATATCGGGAATATCCCGTTCGTATCCTTGATCAAGCCGAGCATACCACCCGTCGCCATAACATCAAATTTCTCAAGGTTCAATTGTCACACCATTCCGAGAAAGGAGCCACTTGGGAAAGGGAGGATCGTATTCGACTTGAGTACCCCACCTTCTTTCCAACGGATCCTAAATCTTGGGACGAGATTCTTTTGAGTGGGGGTGAGTTGTCACACCCTAGCTAGTTCATGCATTAGAGTGTTGCATCATGTCTACTTTTCCAGAAAATTGAAATGGGGATGACAGAACCCCCAGCACCCCCTGGAAACAACTAAGGTCTACAAAAATCTTTTTCAATGAATCTGAAATGCCCTTCTAAAAAGTCCACCCTTTTTTTCTTGGGTTAGAACCTCTGACAAAATGGGTTCACATTTTCTAGGACACATAAGATGATTGGATTAAATCTTTATCTATTTGCATTTGGGAATTTAAATGCCCAAATAATTCTGGAAATAAGTGTGGGCTGTTGGAAATAATCTAAACAGAGCCCCTGATTATTTTTAGGATCTTTCAAGATGCCTAAGTATTTTTAATAGAGCCACACCGTTACAGAAAAAATAGAAAACATAAATTAAAAGAGAGGGAGGGAACTTACCTGGCCGCAGCCCACCAGCCGGCCCACCAGGCGGCCCAGCGCTGTGCTGGCCCATGCCAGCCAGCTGCTTCGTCCCCGCCAGGCAGGCAGAGAGGTGACGTCGGCAAGCACGAGCTCGCCATGCCTCCACCTGCTTGCCGCCCGCGCCCCTGGACACCTGGGGGAGCCCCACGTCACCGCCCCGACCCCGCAGACACCTCACTCGCTCCCCTGCCTCTCTCCCTCGCTCTCCCGCACCATGGCCGACGTTGCCGCGCATGCGCCACCGTGAAACTCACGTCCGCCGTCATCCCCGTGCCGCGCTGCCATGTCCAACAGCTTCGCCGTCGTCGTCTCCGTCGAGCAGCCCAAGCCCCGAGCGCTCGCGCGCCCTGCTTCGTCCTCTTCAAGCTCGACTTCACCGAGCACTGCCGTAGATCCCCTTCGACGTCACCGCCGCAACAGTTCGTCCCCGGCCGCCCCGTCTGCTCCTACGTGATCGCCGTGAGCTTCTGCACCTCCCCATCCTCTCCGTTCTCTCTCTCGACCACCGTAGCGACTGCACGAGGCATCACCACACGCCGCCGCCGAGCTCGTCGCCGACATGACTCCAGCCACCCACCGTCCACACCACCGTGTCCAACACTCTCACCGCATCACGAGGGGTCCGTAGCACCACTCCACGCGCCTCGCCGTGCCCCGTAGCCTCGGGCTCGACTTCACCCGACTCCGGCGACCGCCAAGGTCGTTGCCGGCGACGTTCCCGGCCACCGCGAGCTCCACCACTGCCACCAAACGATGCGGCTCGCTCCTCGCGTCCGCCCTCCGCCGCCCATTTGGTCGCCGGAGCACAAAACTGCACTCCCACCTCCGCGTCTGGCCTGACCGGTGGCTAAACACAAGCGGATTTGACCCTGTTGACCATTGACTGGTTGGGCCCAGGTTGACTCCCCCCTGAGTCCATGACAGGTGTGGCCCGTCTGCTAATTAAGTTAGGTTTAGTGCTAACAAAAAATTAGTAAGGTTAGTTACACTCACACGGGGGTCCCACTGGTCAAGTTTGACCTGCACCAGCTCCGTTGACCTCTGACGTGACCCTAACGCAATGCTGACGCATTAATTCAATTACTGGAATTATTCTTATACAAGAAATTCAGAAAATAGTACAAACTTCAAAAATTCATAACTTTTAATCTGTAACTCCGAATGCAAAGATTTATATATGAAATTTGATCAGAGAAATTCAATCTTTCCATCGTTAATGGTTTCATGCATGACAGAACACTTTAACCTTTCTATTTAGGTGAAACAAGATAATGCACTCATATGACTTAATAACATAAGCTTCCATTTGAACCTTTGATTCAAATAGACTCAAACCAGCACACGTATGCATTACCAACACACATCATATTGCCATGTCATAGCATGCATCATATTGTTGCATATTGCCATGTGATGATTGTGTTATGTGGTGTCTTTCATGGTAGGTTCTGCCTCCGAGGATACCTTCGATTATCCGACTGAAGGGCAGTGCCCTACTACTACTCCATCAGGCAAGCAGCCCCATTGATCATATCGATACAATCCCATGTTCTCACTCCTGCTCTCATTTACTGCATTAAGACAACAACGTTTCAAATTGCTGTGTGCTGCGGTAGTTGAACCCTTATCCTCTGCATGACCTGTCATTGCCACAGTAACTAGATGAAACCCACTAGCATGTGTAGGAGTTGATTGAGCCATGTATGTGTTTCCTACCTTGGTATGCCTGCTATGCTTAGAGTTGTGTCAGGTATGGTTCATCTGGGTTATGGGCTAGAGTGAAATGATTACGTCAGTAATGTGAGGGATGTGTTGAACTTGTTTTGGTAAGGGTATCGATGAGAGGACATGTAGGAGTACATGGTGGGTTGTTTCATTCAGGCCGTCCTTAAGAACTGAGATCTTTATGTGTGATTTAAGAATCAGTTACTACCATGCATTGGGATCCTTAATTGATCATCTTGGCTTCTTAACCACCCTAGTCCTCTGTCCAGGAGTTGCAACTAGTTTCTGGTGTTTATAGGTTATGTGTTGGCGGCAGTGCGTAGCGCTGACCCTAGGGGTGGGCTATGATGCGGTAGATACACCGTGGCCGGGTATGTCGGGCGCCCGTTTGGCGTCTCGGGACCCTGTACACATCGTTCGGGGCCATATGTGGAAACCTCGGCCAGACTCCCTGCGGATGGAACCTGGATAGGCAATAAACCTGGACTAGAGACTTGAGTGTTTAGGTACGCCATGGCCGACACCCTCGTTGGGCTTCCGCTTGAAGGTTGCCGAGTACATGTCGTGTAAACGATGATAAGTGGTGAGAGCGTGTATGAAGAAGTACACCCCTGTAGGGTTAACATCATCTATTCAAATAGCCGCGTCCGCGGTGAAGGACTACTTGGTTGCCTATACAGTTCATAGACAAGTTAATCGTTACTACTAATAGACTCAAGATAAGTGTGAGTACTACGGATGGCCCCTTCGTAGGATGACGAGGGAGGATCCACGGTGGAGTATTGTGATGGTGTTTAGTGGACTCGTGTGCGAAAACTATTTTTAGAAGTGGTGTCTCGTAGGATAGCTTAGCCAAGAGTCAAAGCTGGCTTGCTACAATAACTCCACCACCTTCTTGAGAATGAGCATGTATAGTAGGATCTGTTGTAAGTCTTGCTCAGTACCTTTGTACTCATGTTGCTTTAATTACTGTTTTCATAGGACAACACCGCCCCTCCGACGGGTTTCACGTAGACCTCGACGTCGATGAGTGACTAGTTTGCTTCCGCATGTGCTTGTATGCTTATATGACTTGAGTGTCGGGTCATGTGACCCCTACCTGTATGAACATGTTATGTATGGCTCTCTAGAGCCTTTAAATAAAGTACTTGAGTTGTAGAGTTTTGTTGTGATGCCATGTTGTATTTACACATATCGAGCATATTGTGTGTATGATTGAAATGCTTGGTATGTGTGGGATCCGACAATCTAGTTGTTTATCCTTGGCAGCCTCTCTTATGGGGAAATGTAGTCTAGTGCTTCCATGAGCCATAGTAGTCCGCTACAGCCCGGCTCACCGGAGTCCTCCTAGCCCAGCACTACTGCTCGAGCACTTGACTGGCCGGCATGTGTTTCATTTCGTTCCTGTGTCTGTCCCTTCGGGGAAATGTCACGCGGTGACATTCGGAGTCCTGCCTAGCCTGCTACAGCCTGGGTTCCCAGAGTCCTGTTAGCCCAGTGCTACAGCCCGGATTCACACGCTGCTAACCGACATGCTCGATGTTAATTCATGTATGCCTGTCCCCGTAAGTTTGTGCCGCTTTGGGTCCACGACTAGCCATGTCGGCCCGAGTTCTCTGTCATATGGATGCTAGCGACACTATCATATACGTGAGCCAAAAGGCGCAAACGTTCCCGGGCCGTGGTAAGGTGACACCCATGGGAATACCATGCGTGAGGCCGCAAAGTGATATGAGGTGTTACAGGCTAGATCGGTGTGACATGGAATCGGGGTCCTGACATAGGAGGCCAGGCACCATGCTCCGCTCACGGAGATGAAGAGGTTCCTCAAGGAACCCCCTGGACCCCCAGAGCCTCCCGAGGCTTAGGGCCCTGGCGGCTCATGAGAAGCAGCCCCTTCGCCGCATACCTTCAGCTGCCCCAACTCTCCTTCAGCAACAGAACCAGGTGACATTTTCCAAGTTCATTCAGCTGGCAGCGCCCCCAGGGCTGCATCATTCCCAGGCCGTGGGGGTCCGTCCCTGTGGCATGTATCTTTCCTTTTATGTCTTTAGCTTACCTTGTTGGGGGCGCTCCTCGGGCTGCATCATCCCCAAGCCGCTCGGGCAGTACCTAGTAGCGCGTATCGTTATGCATTTACCTGAGCTAGGTTGCCTTTCATGCTTAATCTATCTATGACTATCACCTGCTTGATCGCCACCCACCATGGGAGCCGCGCGCCGACCGTCTTTCTTCAGGACCCTTCGTGTTGTCTAACCATCTCGCATGACCAAGACAGCGAACAAGAACCAAGACCAGGCGCAATCCGCCTTGAGGTAGGGCTTCGTGAGTCCTGTGCTTGCTCACGAGTGTCCAGACACACCTCGTCTAGCCCTGTCGTGCAAGCCACGTTTCAGGGCGGGGCTGTACACGCCCCGGGGGCTCTCCGTAGTAGGGAGTCTCCTCTCACACGCCAGAAGCAAACCAGCAATCACCACGGCGACCTGTGCCCTTCCTCGCGCTAACTTGCAGGAACTTCCTGAGGGCCGCAGCAGGAGGTACCACGGACTGTCCCTCTTCTCTCATGCAATTCGCTTACATGTTAAAAGCGGGGCTGCTGAGCATCGTGCCTCAGGAGCTCTTACTAGCTCTCCAGCCCTCACCCGTTGGCCTTGACCAGGGCACGCGACCTGGCATACCAGCAGCGGCTAAGCTCGCTCGAGGCTCGGGACCTGAGGACGCAGAGCACCAAGAAAGACATGGAGGGGAGGGGGAGACCCGCACGGGCCTGACCTAACTACACTACAGTGATCGACGTGCGAGTCCGGCACTACTCGAGGAGCCGACCCCAGACAGCCAAGATAAGTTCTCCCTCTGGATCCACCAGTCGCTACGGCACAAAACCCTCACTCACTGCCTTCGCTGCCCTGCGGTGGGAACGTTTTCTTCCTTTCCAATCATAAGACAGCTGCTTGCGCGCTAAAGGGGACCTCTTGAGCATCGCACCTCAGGAGCTCTTACTGGACCTCGGGCCGCTCACCTCCTGGCCTTGACCACGGCACGCGACCTCGCATACCAGCGATAGCTGCAGCCTACCTGGGGGCCGGGACCTGCCAGCGTAGAGCACCAAGCTGCTGCAGGATTGGAAAGGGGAGGTCGAGCCTCAGAAGGATATGCGCACGCAAATCTTCGTAATGAGGGCTATATTGACAAAAGGCATTACAAACGCTTTACACGCCCCCACGGGGTTCATTTCTTGATTCCTCACAAGGAACAAAAGCCAAGGAATTCCTAGGAGCACTATCTACACGCACCAGATGTCACCGACGCCATGATCAACAGTGGGCCATGTGAGGCCGGCGCCAACCCCATCCAGATCAGCGGCGACGGTGGATGGACGCCACAGCCATGCTCCGGGCTCGGCGGGAGCTCGGGGACACATAGCTGTCATCACTCGTCTCCGGAGACTCCGCGAGCTCAGGAGAGTCGCTGGAGCACCAGGAGTTGCCGCTATCGCTGGAGGAGCTGCAGGCGAGACCTGTGGTGGACCCATCGCCTGCTGCAGTGTCGTCCTGGCGACCTCCTTCTAGGCAGCACTCCAGGCGCCGGCCTTCCTTGTCGAAGACCTTGAAGAATAGCACGGACGCGCCGTCATATTCGAAGTGGATCGCGAGGGCGCCCACCGCACGGTAGACTTGGGCAATCTCGCCCCAGCCTCGGGTCATGAAGATCTTCCCGCAGCCAACGTCTCCAATCTCCGCTCCAGTCGCTGGGGCACCGCAATCGGCGTGTTGCAGCCAAAGCTCGCGAAGGCCCCTCGGCGGCATATCGGCGGGGAAGAACTGCGGGAGGCGTATCCAGGTGCTCGGGGGCATCGCCGCCCACAGCACGAACTCGCGTGAAGAGTCCGCGGCTTGGACCCCTGGGGCGACGGCGTCCGCCTCCGCGGCACGGCGACCACGGCCCTGGCGCAGGCGGTGCCGCTCACCGCTCCTCCCTCCAGAATCGTCGGCATGAGCGTACAAGGGTAATGGGTACCCAGGAGGCGGCTGAGGGAGTCCTGGATTAGGGGGTCCTCGGACAGCCGGACTATATACTTTGGCCGGGCTGTTGGACTATGAAGATACAAGATTGAAGACTTCGTCCCGTGTCCGGGCGGGACTCTCCTTTGCGTGGAAGGAAAGCTTGGCAATTCGAATATGTAGATCTCCTCCCTTGTAACCGACTCTGTGTAACCGTAGCCCCCTCTGGTGTCTATATAAACTGGAGAGTTTAGTCTGTAGGACAAGAACAATCATAATCATAGGCTAGCTTCAAGGGTTTAGCCTCTACGATCTCGTGGTAGATCAACTCTTGTAATACTCATATCATCAAGATCAATCAAGCAGGAAGTAGGGTATTACCTCCATCGAGAGGGCCCGAACATGGGTAAACATTGTGTCCCTCGCCTCCTGTTACCATCAGCCTTAGACGCATAGTTCGGGACCCCCTACCCGAGATCTGCTAGTTTTGACACCGACATTGGTGCTTTAATTGAGAGATCCACTGTGCTGTCATGATAAAGGCTTGATGTCTCCTTTGATCATCGACAACGATGCAATCCAGGGTGAGGTTTTTCTCCCCAGACAGATCTTCGTATTCGGCGGCTTCGTACTGCGGGCCAACTCACTTGGCCATCTGGAGCAGATCGAGAGCTACGCCCCTGTCCATCAGGTCAGGTTTGGAAGCTTGAACTATACTGCCGACATCCGCGGAGACTTGATCTTCGACGGATTCGAGCCCGTGTCAAGTGCGCTACACAGTCACGACGAGCATGACATAGCTCTGCCACCGGACGGTGTTCGGGAGATCACACCTGTGGCTACTCCTGCACTCAATCCGGAGTAGATCGTGCTGTCCGAGGATGGGTGGATAGACCCCGCCACGGAGGCTGCACACTCAGCGGCGATAGAGCCGAATACTGACTTCACCTCGTATGAGACCTATGTCACCGGACCCTTGGATTCGTCCCCGGCCACAGGCTCCGAACCGCTTGCGTCTGTGCCTATCGAATCTGACTAGGCACCGATCATGGAGTTCACCTCTACAGATATTTTTCAGCACTCGCCCTTGGGCGATATGCTAGAGTCATTGAGGTCTCTCTCCTTGTCAGGAGACCTTCGGCCGAACTATGTCCGGCTCGAGTGGGAAGCGGACGACGAAGGAATTCGTTCCCCACCCACCACCCACTTAATAGCCACTGTCGACGACTTAATCGACATGCTTGATTTCGACTCCGAAGACATCGACGGTATGGACGACGATGCAGGAGAGAAATGGGAACCACCACTCACAGGGCACTGGACAACCAGCTCATCACACGATATATACATGGTGGACACACCCACACAAAACAACAATGAGGAACGGGAGGATGCAGCAAAGGATAGTCCCCTCGAGAAGCAACCAAAGCGACGACGTAGGCGCCGCTCCAAATCCCGCCTCAGCAAAAACAGCGATAACAGCGCAAGAAAGAATAATACCCCGGTCGACTCCAAGGGAAACGACGACCACACGGACCCAGCGATGGAGCAGGGTGAGCCAGCGGACGCCGAACATAGCACATAGCCGCTGTCCAATCACGGCGACGCCAAGGGTAAAGCTCGTCAACCTATCTCCGGAGAGGAGAACAGTACGGACGACAATGCACACATCATCCTGGAAAGGCACTTGGAACAAGAGAACCTCCATAGAAGGCCTATCGCCACTGCGAGGAGCCTGAAGAAACAGAAGAAAAGGCTTAAGGCCGTGCAGAATACGCTCAACAGTAGATGGAACAAAGTGCTTGACACTGAAGAAAAGTATGGCGGCAGTCGCCACACAAAGAGCTATCCAAAGCGCAAGCTGCTGCCTGAATTCGATGATGAGGCTTTAGAGCCCATTCAGCCGAAAAAATATAATGGCCGATTAGCCGGATCGACCACCCCGTGGCCGTGACAGAGCGGCTAACGACATCGCACACAAGTCAGCACATGATTTACGTGAAGACCCGCACAAAAAAGCCGGTATGACCAGGTCCATGTACAGATCTAGGAAGTGCGCTCCTGCATAGGAACATGGCCTCCCAAACAACTATACTGACCGAATAATAGCTCGGAATCAAAACCAAACACTACAACCATCCGAAGAATTCCATGACACATCAAAATATAGGGGTGCCGTGCACCCCCTATGCTTCACCGATGAGGTGCTGGACCACGAATTTCCAGAGGGATTCAAACACGTGAACATAGAGGCATACGACGGAACAACAGACCCCGGGGTCTGGATTGAGGACTTTATCCTTCACATCCACATGTCTCGCGCAGATGATCTCCATGCCATCAAATACTCGGCCCTCAAGTTGAAAGGACCAGCTCGGCACTAGCTGAAAAGCCTCCCCGAAAACTCAATTGGAAGCTGGGAGGAGCTTGAGGATGCTTTTAGGGCCAATTTTCAAGGGACCTATGTACGACCTCCAAACGCAGACGATTTAAGTCACATAATTCAACAGCCCGGAGAGTCAGCCCGAAAGCTTTGGAACAGATTTCTCACGAAGAAGAATCAAATCGTTGATTGCCCGGATGCCGAAGCCTTAGCGGCTTTCAAGGACAGTGTCCAGGACGAATGGTTCGCCAGACACCTCGGCCAGGAAAAACTGAGGACAATGGTAGCCCTAACAAGCCTTATGACCCGCTTTTGCGCGGGCGAAGATAGTTGGCTAGCCCGTAGCGGCACCAGCAACCGAGGCACATCCGAAGTCAGGGATGGCAACGGGAAACCACGACTCAATAAAAGAAAGCGTCGAAACAATGAAGATAGCCCAGACATCACGGCGGTAAACGCCGGATTCAGGGGCTCTCGACCCGGTCAACGGAAAAAGCCATTTAAAGGCAGTAGAGATGGACCATCCAGCCTAAACAAGATTCTAGACAGATTATGTCAGATTCATGGCACCTCCGACAAACCGGCAAACGACACCAACAGAGAATGCTGGGTCTTCACGCAAGCCGGCAAGCTAAACTCCGAACACAAGGGGAGGGAGACACCAAGCGAAGACAAGGATGAGCCTCACCAGCCGAACACTGGGGGACAGAAAAAATTCCCACCAGAGGTCAAAACAGTGAACATGATTTATGAAACTCACATACAGAAGAGGAGGTGCCAGCGCGCACCCCGAGACGTATACGCCGTAGAGCCCGTCACCCCCAAGTTAAACCCTTGGTCGGCCTGCCCGATCACTTTTGATCGCAGGGATCACCCGACTAGTATCCGGCACGGAGGATCGGCTGCCTTGGAGCTAGACCCAATAATTAACGGATATCATCTCACCCGAGTCCTTATGGATGGCGGTAGTAGTCCTAATATGATATATCCGGACACCGTCCGCAAAATGGGGATAGACCCGACAAGAATCAGCGAAAGCAATACTACCTTTAAAGGAGTAATACCAGGCCCAGAGGCCCGCTGTACGGGCTCTCTAGTACTAGAGGTTGTATTCGGTTCTTCCGACAACTTCCGAATCGAAGAATTAACCTTCGACATCGCTCCACCGAAGCGTCCCTCAGGCACTACTCAGGAGAATGGCCTTCGCTCGTTTTAATGCAGTACCACATTACGCTTATCTTAAGCTTAAGATGCCCGGTCCACGTGGCATCATCATAGTTAGTGGAAGCACAGAGCGTTCCTCACGTAGGGAGGAATATGTGGCGGCTCTAGCAGTCAACCACTAAACGGCCTCTCCAACCAGAAGAAATGATCGATCGTCAAGACCGCGGACACGGTTAGACGAGTACGGTGCACCACTAGCTGTAACAGCTCAGATAAACCTGAGATTGGGTCGATGGATATACCCCCATAGGTGGTGCTAGGGGCTTCCCGCATGTAAAATGGGCTACAGTTCAGCCTGACCCTATTTAAAATTGCATTTTAATGGTTCATTAAGAATAACCAATTTTTCGCACGAAGACTTTCACCTGGGTTTTTCTCTTTTATAGATGATCATTGTGCTACACCCTTCCAGGATACGGCACAACAAAGACACATGCGCAAATGTGCAGCAGGGCCCCGCTCAATGGTTTCTTTTTAGATTAAGACCTTGTGTAAACCTTTTTTACTGTCTCTTGTTGCTTTACTCCCACTGGATACTTAACACAACCGAAAGGGATGCTGGAGTTATTGACATTTTGTCACGTCATACTAATGCAAGTTCCTGGAAATTAAGGGCTCATAATCAAGGGTGTTTCTCAGCCCAATATATGATGCAAAGCCTGAACACCTTAGGGAGTGTTCAGCGTTGCGATTTTGTGCATATATGCATCAGCTCCGAATCATGTCTTTGGTCATTAGTTGGGTTTGCCCGGCTCCCTACCTTACGTTACGCTCTATTGGCTAAGGTGGCACCGGGAATACTACTGCGATTGTGCCCTGGTTCATCTGTATGAGCATCTTAGTAGAGAAAGCCAAAAACTGACTATCATGATATAGCACGAGACTGGTCAACCACTCGATGACTCAGCGGAATCTTCGCGATTACTCCGCATTAACGAAGGACCGTTTTTCCGGTCATGTATGTACGCGCACCGTGTTCGGATGAGCGCAGAAGTACCAGGGGCTATATAGTAGCCCCACCGTCAAACTCGTATGGCTAAGTGAAAGTGTTAAAGCTATATAGTCCGATTGCCTTGTTCGCCACGCTATCACCTCCTTAATGGACCAAGACGTTGGGTCAAGTGTGAACACGCGCTTTTCCGAACACCCCCGCATTATATGCGTAGGAGCTGAAGCCGACGACTGCAAACTTTCAGGTTATATAGATACATAAACGGCCGCACAGGAGGCATCATGATACTTTCAGGCAAAAGTATAAACACAACCTTTATAATCCAAATAGCACTGTTTTTACAATTGGGATACATGTCACTCAAACATGATACTCTTCGAGCACTAAGCCTCTATTACACGAGCGCCTTCCAGGACTTCTTCAAAATAGTGCTCAGGTGAGACCTGGCCTACGGCCGGATCTTGGGTCGCAATAGTGGTGGTCTCCATCTCTGCCCGGTATGTCTTAACACGTGCAAGACCCATCCGCGCACACTCTATGCACGTCGACCTCTTTACAGCGTCGATAAGCGGCACAACACCAAGGAATCGTTGCACTAAAGCAAAATAACTATTCGGCCTTGCCCCTTCGGCAAAATATGATCCACGACAGACCTCATGGCAATTCTGGAAAACTTATGGAGCTCGGCCCACTCGGCCATTTGCTCATCCAACAGCAGCGGACGCGTGGGAGCACTGAACTGCGACCAGAACAACCTCTCCACTTCATGATCTTTCTGATCTTTGAAAAACTCAGTCGCATCAGCAGCACTCATTGCCAAGTCCGAATACGCGTCTGCAACACTCCATAATTGATCCAAAGGGGCATATTTCGGATCTCCGAACTTCGACCGCAACAAAAAGGGCTTCCCGGCCGTGATATCTCCGGCTTGACGGAGCTCCTCCTTCGCCGGTCTGATTTCAGAGCGGGTTTCCTTGGCTGCTTCCATGGCTTTCTTCAGGTCAGCCGCTTTCGCTTGGCTTTCCTTTTCAAGGAGCTCATATCGGCCGGCGGCATCTTTCAGCTCAACAGCCATCTTGGCTATTTTATCTTCGCTCTGGCGACGAGCAACCTGTTCGGCTCTTAAGTCTTCGGCCACCTTTAGGGCGGCTGCATCACTTCTCCTTGCTTGTTCCTTGGCTCGGGCAAGTTATGACGCCCCAAGACCGGAGCTTCAGGTGCCTTCCATGATTTCCAGGTTTCGTCGTGTGATTTGTTTGGTCCGTTGCATTTCATCTTTGCATCATGTGCATTGTATCATGTCATCATGTATCATATATTTAATTCTTTTGCAACTAAACTAAATAAATCGTATGGATCTTCGGTCCATTTAAATTGAGGGAACTCACATGGTGATTTTTCTATATAACATATCCTCCCAATATGTTAGGGATCTATAATAAATATTCTAACACACTTGCAAATTATCCCAATGCCTTTGTTCTCTTATGTCTTGGACTCCAACCTTGCCATACATTCGTTCATCTTATTCCGGTGCTCCACCAAAAGTCCGAACATTTTTGGTCCTTCCTTTAACCAAGTCCTAGTTCAAACCCATTTGAAATTCAAATGAGTTTGAATTTACATCTTTCAATCATGCCTTTTTTTCTTTTTCTTTCTATTTTTCTTGGAACCAGCGCATTTTTGCGAGTCCGGGAAAAATCATATTCTGCCAAAATTCCTTTCCCTAACCCCCTCTTCCTTTTCTTCTTCTCTAGTGCTATTCTGTTAAAGAAAATTTGAGAGAGAGGGAGAGGAGAGTCCAACCCAACTGGGCCTCTCACCGGCCCAACCTTCCCCAGCAAAGTCGGCCAATAGGCCCTCCCGCGCCAGCCCGCCTTACCCCACTAACCCTAGCCGCCTCCTGCCCGATCCATTGCTCCCTTCCCTCATTTTCCCTCAGCTTCGCCAGGGGCCTCGGCTTGATCCCGATCCCCTCGTCCTACTCTTCTGTCGCGAGCCCCCTCGACCCCTTGCTCCCGATCCCACGCAACCCCCATCGCCAGCTCCTCCCTCGAACGCCACCGAGCGCTGCCCCTTGGCCGCCGCGCCGCCTTGCCTTCCTCCACCGACCACGGCCATGGCCATGGCGCCCGCGCCAAGACCAGCGAGCAGCTGCCCGCGTTCCACGCCCGAGGCCTCCTCCTTGATCTCGCATCCCTCCTCCGCGCCTCCTGCCCGCCAGCAGGGCCTCGTCCCTACCTCTGGATGCGCCAAGCTCGTCACCGTCCTCGCCCTACGAGCTCACCACCGCACCACTGCCTCGCTGTAGTTGCTGCTTCGTCATCCCGTTCCGTTGCCTCCCGCGTCCGGTCACCGCTGGTGCCCATGACCAGCGATGTGTCTCTTCTCGCGGATGCCGCTGCCAGTGCCCGCACGTTGCTGCAGCTTCGCCGCCACCTCCCGTCGTTGACCGCCAAGAGCGTTCAGTGCTGCCACGTTTTGATTTCACCAAGTTCCGTCAAGCCGGCCATGTACGTCTACCATCACCGTCGGTTTCATCAAGTTCGACTACGACATGAAGACATGTACAACTACACGGGTTCATCTACGTGCGTGTACGACTACTCATCCGGGATGTGTCGAGCTCCTCTCGGAACGAACGGGAACGACTACTGTTGCTGAAGACCCGTGTAATGGAACTGTCATGTTCGACTACCTTCGTGTGTACCTTTACTTCCCACGATGACCGTGTACAACTACCATCCCGTGCATGACGCGAGAACCTCTACTTCCCCCTCAAAACGTGTTCCACTACCGCCGCCCGAACGTCTACAGAACATGTACCACGACTATCGATGTCAAAACCGGCGGATCTCGGGTAGGAGGTCCCGAACTGTGTGTCTAGACCGAATGGTAACAGGAGGCAGGGGACACGAAGTTTTACCCTGGTTCGGGCCCTCTTGATGGAGGTAAAACCCTACGTCCAGCTTGATTAATATTGATGATATGGGTAGTACAAGAGTAGATCTACCATGAGATCAGAGAGGCTAAACCCTAGAAGCTAGCCTATGGTATGATTGTTGTTGTTCTACGCACTAAAACCCTTTGGTTTATATAGACACCGGAGAGGGTTAGGGTTACACAAGGTCGGTTACAAAGGAGGAGATATCCATATACCTATTGCCTAGCTTGCCTTCCACGCCAAGTAGAGTCCCATCCGGACACGAGACGAAGTCTTCAATCTTGTATCTTCTTAGTCTAACAGTCCGGCCAATGGAGATAGTCCGGCTGTCCGGAGACCCCCTAATCTAGGACTCCCTCAGTAGCCCCTGAACTAGGCTTCAATGACGATGAGTCCGGCGCGCAGTATTGTCTTCGGCATTGCAAGGCGGGTTCCTTCACCGAATACATCACAGAATAATTTGAATACGAGGACAGTGTCCGACCCTGCAGAATAAGTTCCACATTCCACCGTAGAGAGAATAATATTTTCGCAGATCTAATTTGCTGGCTTGTTTTGCCAGCATGACGTTATGTCATGGCCCGGTGATTATTCGAACCGTTTCCTTTAACAAGCCCCGCACATAACGCGAGGCAGTTTTTCGAACGTCTTGTCAAAGTAGAGATCGTGTCCCCTTATTACGGGATTCTCATCAATACGGGCATGGGTAACCCAACCGCGCCATCAATTGCGGCGCTTGGGGGATAAGCGAGTTTTACCAGGCAAGTGGGTACGCTTAGTTTCGTCCGCTCATATAAATGGATAAGAATTCACCTTTCTATCCATGCCTTCTTCCTCCTTTGCTCATCCGTTTTCGCATGGTCTCTTCCATCATGGAGGGAGACATCAAGAAACTGAGGAGTGCCGGATACCTGCCCGACGACTTCGCGCACCGGCTCCAAGATGAGGGGCAGCTCATCCCCACCCCCAGGCCCCATGAGAGGGTAGTATTCCTCACCCATTTCCTCCGTGGACTGGGATTCCCTCACCATACATTCATCCAGGGGCTCATGTTTTATTACGGCCTGGATTTTCACGATCTGGCCCTGAACTTCATCCTCAACATCTCGGCGTTTATCGTCGTGTGCGAGGCCTTCCTCCGCATCAGGCCCCACTTCGGCTTATGGATGAAGACCTTCAACGTCAAGCCGAAGGTGGTGGACGGCCGCCAGGCGGAGTGCGGAGGCGCCATGGTGGGCAAGATGCCCAACGTAACATGGCTCGAGGGCTCATTTGTGGAAACCATAAAGGGGTGGCAATCGGGGTGGTTCTATATCACCGAGCCGCGCGACCCTACATGGGCAGCGGCCCCCGAGTTCCGTTCTGGCATCTCCACGCGGCTCACCTCCTGGAAAGAGAAGGGCCTGTCCTAGGGTAATTCAAAAGAGCTCACCGTATTCCAAACATGTATTCAAAACATGCTAGACAAGAAGCTCAAGCTTGTCAACATAGTCCAAGTTATGCTCATCCGCCGGATACTCCCGTGCCAACAACGGGAGTTCAACTTGTGGGAATTCAATCCGGCGCAGCACCGAACTCTGAACAGGCTCTTCGACACGACTAATGAAGACGCCTGGAGGGTGCTATTCAAAAGCGCCGAGGTCCCCCCCTATTACCGAGGATCGCGGATTTAGCGCGAAGCGCCAAGCCAGTGCGGTAAGCTGCTTTACCTTTCACAGGATACTTATTTTTTATATAGATGGACTCTATGCGGGATCTAAACTCCCGTATCATTGATAGGACTGGCAGAAGATGGCCAGACAGATCGACTGTCCGGCTCCTCTGCCCGAAGGACCCGCAGAGGCTCTTCTGGCGAAGATGCTGACTTCGGCCCCTTATAAGGTGCCGGAGAAGACCAAGAAGGCCAAGGGAACCCGAAAGAGTTCCCGACGCCAGGCGTCGTCGGACTCACCGTCCGATGACTCTACGGCGCACTCTTCCCCCAAAGACGAGGAAGAAGAAGAAGAAGCTCCTCCACCCATTGGGGGAGACAAGAAAAGGAAGTCCGCCCCTACTGTGGAGGCCAGGGGGTCCAAGAAGGGAAGGACTCTTCTTCCGGACAGTTCCACCACCGCCGACGAAGGCGAAGACGAGTGATTGCCCAGGGTCAAGCCCCCGGGGAGATCGTAAGTATTCGGATACCAGAGTAACTCATAGGATTCCTTTGTCGCACTGCTTTCCCTAATCGCGGAACATGATTATGCAGGCCGCCAGGAGCCAATATCGAGGTATCATCGGATGGCTCCCTGGGCTCGTCGGACATGGATAGCGATCCGGTCCCGACCGCCACCTCCCCTCATCCTGCCGACGATGCCGTGGTGTTGTCTCAAGAGGCACCGAATCGAGGGGAGACAGTCCCGGAGGCGCCCCAAGGCGACCTTCCGGACTCCGGGAGCCGAGGGGACGGGGCCCCTAAGAGCTCCGAGTTCGGCCCTCAGCCGAACACCATGCCGGACCATCCAGCGGTTCCGGGCTCGGGCAGGCAGCCTCCTTCTAAGAGGGGCAAGACGCCTGTGCTGGTGACCTCTGTCCATCCAGAGGCACTGGACAATTTGCTGGAAGCGCTTCACAGTGCTTCCATCAACGAGTAGCACCGCACTATCATGAGTGCGGTGATCCAGAAGGTTCAGTCCGCCAAGAGCGGATTGACTGAAGCCTATGCCAGCCTTCTAACAGGCTTCGAGGTAAGTGTTTTAAAATGTAGTACAAATATTACGTCATAGACAGTAGCCCCTGATGCTTTGTTCGGTGTTCACAAAGAAAAGTCGAACAGAGGATCAAATAATATCGCAAGAGTCTAATATAAGTATGTCAATATGCATATGCAGGTTTCACTGCTGGCGTCCGTCGCACTGACTGCGGAGGTCGCCGTAGTGAAGCAGGCCCTCGAGGGGTCCCGGAAAGAGCTCAGCCTTGCTAAGAGGCAGCTCGAGGAGAACAAGGGTAAGTAATACCCCGTCTATGTATATATAAAAAAAGGATGCGATTGCCCAATGACAGGATCATTGTATGTTTGTCAGGGGCGACCCTGAAGCAAGCGCTAACCCAAGACGAAGATAAAGTGGCCCAGGAGCGCACCGAGCGAGAGAAGAACGAGGCTCTGGTGGGCGAGGTGTAGCAAGAGCTCCAGGCTCTCGTGACGAAGCACGAGGCGTTGGAGCTTGACTCCAAGACGAGGGAGTCTGAGCTTGTTGTGTCCCTCGAGAGCGCAAAAAGTGCCAAGGCCGAAGCCCAAAAGGCCCTCCAAGAGATCGACGCGATGAAGAAGATAGCGGCGGGTAAGGCTTTCTATATGCAAAGCAAGCATGTAAAATTAAATTACCGATTACTTACCCGGATCCGGAGCTCTTCAGGAGCATTCGCAGATTTGCCCTGCAGTGTGTCCGATGCCGCACATTTTTACCAGGCCGAGGACGGAAGCTCGACGGAGAAGCTGTTCTGGTCTCAGTATGCTGAGGCCGAACATCCGGTGCCGATGAGCGACCAGCTGAAGCAGATGGTCGAGCTACATAAGGCGGCCGATCTGGCCATGAAGGGCTTTATAGTCCGGCTGTGACCTGCCGACGCCCTTCCGAACAGCTTCTTCGGCCTGGTGAGGCGGCTTGTGGATGCCTGCCCACAGTTGGAGGTCGTCAAGCGATCCGTCTGCATTGAAGGTGCACGTCGGGGTTTTGCCCGTGTGAAATTGCAGTGGGTCAAGCTAGATGCCGTGAAGCTGATCAAGGAGGGGCCGCCGGAGGGCAAGGAGCACCGCCACCCCGAGATGTACTATGAGGGTGTTCTGCCGGGTGCCCGTCTCATCGCGGATGAGTGCCCAAAAGATGTAATATTTGAATGAGACTTGCTTGTGTGATCCTGTATGATGAAAACTTGTTTCATATGCGCTATGCAACGCTTGTTTGAATTTAAAATATTACCTTCTGTTTGGCCGTTTATCCAATCTGAGAGATGGCTAGTCCTCGGCTTCTGCCCCCATGCCACTAGTGCTGGGGTGTTCGGGATAAACATGAGCACTCTTGTTCCCATATTTGGGTCCTTCAAGGGAGGTGCTCAGCACAATGAACAAGGCAACCAGACTAATAATGATTTATCACTCTCACTTAGCCATAGAATTCTATAATTTTAAATTTTGGTGAAGCCCCTGGTATTCGGAAGGCCGAATTCGGGGCGCGATACACGCCTGTAAGCCGGACAGGGCCGGCCCCTCGCCCTAAGCGGCATAAGTCTTTAGGGACTCGAAAAAAACCTCGCCGAACAGCGACCAGTCTCTCGCCTTATCATGACAGTCAGTTTTAGCTTTCTCTACTGAGGTGCTAAACCCAGCAGAACCAGGGCACAATCGCAGTTGTTCTCCTAGCGCTACCTTAGCCGATAGAGCGGAACGTAAGGTACCAAAACATAGGAGCCGTGCAAACCCAACATTTGACCAAAGACATGATTCGGAGCTGATGCATATAATGCTATAAGTTCGGGGTGCCGCACTTGTGAAAGTGTTCGGACTTTTCACACCGCATTGTGGGGTACGTAAGCCCCTGGTGTATTGGTCGTACCAGAGTGTACGGTTGCAAGGCGTCATTAAAGAACACACACACACACACATATATACATATATAACAAGAATGCAATAATAGTCGTAATGTCATGCATTGTTGATTAAAAAATTGCATTAAGGCAGAGTGATACAGATAGTGCGATAAGCAAAGAGTAGGACTATGTCCCTTCCAAGGGCAAGCTGGGAATGATATTGAATTGAATACTTCACTCGTTACTGTAATCAACCTGGGAATTCCGTGGTATAACATAGTTGTCTACCTCCTTGGTTGCTGCATCATGTGTTCGGCAACAGTGCTACTGGACAGTGTTTCCAGAGATTAAGGTCCTGAAAGAAAAAGAAAAATAACCAAAAGGGAAGCCCCTAGTGCGGTTTAGGCCGCGTTTTCGGGCGTGCCGCAGTTGTGCCCCCCTCCCCACCTGTGCCGCAGTTTTCGGGCGTGACACCCCAAAATTTTAACTTTGTTTGTTAATTAAAATTTTGCTAGGAGATTAAAACTTTTATTTTCTAGGCTCCCTTTTGATTTTTTTGAACCATTTTTCTCCCTTGTTATTATGGAGTTTTTCCCCAAAGTGAAAACTTTTCAAATATGTTATTGGACTTGTTTAACCTCTCTAGAAAAACTTTTATTTTATTAGTAGAAGAAATTACATAATTAATTTGCTTGATCTTTATTTTCTTGAAGGCCATATTTGAACTACAACCATTTGATAAATTCACATAAAATTCCAACCAAAATTTGGAGATGTCATGTGATGTTTTTAAATCACTTTTATACAAAAATATCTTTTATTCATGAGCTCTGCACCCAATTTTCTTCTCTGGTCCAGAGTGCAATTTTTCACTACAACTCATTTAAATATTTCTTTCTAGCCTCCACCAAAATTATGGGATGTTGGTAGTAGCATATGATTCAACTTTATGCAAAAACCCAGTGATGTTATTTGAAAAACTTGAGTGAACCAACCTCACTTTCATTCTGGTCCAACTTGAGGATTTGTACAGCAACCACGGTTTTAGTTGCTCCTTTTTCCATGATTCCTTTTCCTACTTGTAGTCCTCCCTACTAAATCCCTAAGTCCAGGAGCATGCACCCATTTGATCATTTTTGGTTCATGAAATGATGCCATTTACCTCCTGTCCAAAATTGTAGTTTTGCAAATCTTATACTATCAAGTTTCTGCATTTGGCAAACTAACCTCACCACCCTCTTATGCATCTAATGAGACCACCATCTGGAAGTTTTGGCCACTCCAAGTAATGCCAAGGTGCCTTTAGCATTTCGTCAAACACCTTGAGTGCATGAACAGCTTTGACATGACTTTTGTCATTGCACTGTAAACTTGCACCTATGGACAAACTAGCATGTCCACTAAACTCCCAGCTACTCCTAACCTAGGTCTGCTAAGTGCCAGCCTCACCCGAGACCTCTAGCATGCCCTGGCATTTTGTCGAGCATGTTCCGTGCGTGATCTGGGCGCAAGCAGAGGACACGTTTTGCACGTGCCGCGCCCGAGCCGCCGCGTCGCGCCCCTGGTTTTGCCCTCACTGCAGAGCCGCGCCACACACTCCCCTTCTCACCGCATCACGCCAAGCAGCCCCTCGCAACGTCCCCGGCAGGCCAGGAGCTAGCCGCCACGGCCGCCCGACAGCCCCTGCTCAGGTCGGCGCCGCCCGAGCCTCTCCCACTCACCACCTGCCCCCTGGAGCAGCGCGAGCTCATCCACAAGCGTGGCCCCTAGCGCTCGTCGCCGCCACGACGCCCTAGCTACAGAATGCCGGTCACCGGTGACCTTATCCACGGCCGCCGCGGAACCGCCTTGCCTCGCCTATAAAAGGAAGCCCCGAGCTCGTACCCGCACTCATGCAACCTTAGTCCACTCCTCTAGTTCCCCCCATGGCAGCCAATCGACCCGAGGAGGTCGTCTTCTTCCTCTCCGGCAACTCCTGCCGCCGCTACTGCCCCGGCCATTCCGGCACCACTAGGGCCTCCCCCTCTCCACTCTCTTCACCAGAAGCTCTCTCTCTCTTCCGTGAACCCATCCCCCTGCTTGATTCCGATCGGGAACCACCGTAGCCCCAAACCCACTTTGCCCGACGGCCACCGTCCGCTGCGGAGCTCGCCGCCGGCAGCTCCATCCACCCCAGAGACCAAAGTGACCACCGGAGTGACCGCCTCGGCCCCCTGAGCCCGCGGGTGACCTCTGTTTCTCGAATGGCGCCGCCGTTCGCCGGCGAGCATCGCCGGAGTTCCGCCCCCTCTCGGGCACAGGAAGAGGAGGGAAGGTGGACTAGTCAAACCTGACCAGTGGGCCAGGCGGGCCCACTGTCAGTGACACACGCTCGGTCCACGCTGGATAAGTGGAGGCGCGTTTCCAGAATACGCCTTCGACGTGTATGTATATTCGAAACGTTTTTCTTTTTCTGTTTTAATTTTAAATAACAGATTTTGACCAAAACTTTGACTGAGCTTAACTTTTTAAATACAACTCCAAATGAGTTGATTCTTTTTCCTACATCCCTCAAATTCTGTCTAGTTTATTTTGAGATTTATTTGAAAATTTTCCAAACAACTTTTTTGTACTGTTTTTGAAATATCTGTTATTTGCATATTTTCAAAAATAGGATTTTGGAAGAGAAGAAAGCTTTCAAAAGATTTGGAGTGCACCCTGCCCTTCCAGACCATGAAGGCAAGCATCTTGAACCCTGGCATAATATTTTTGATGTGTTGGTTGACACGATTATAACACCACCTTATTTCGGAGAACTTGTTATTTTATGTGATGATGCGATCATTTGCATGAATGCATATTAGTGATTTCCTTGCTGTTGGAAATGAATATACTTGTGATGGTAAGCATCCTCATGTTCCTTGCATGCATGCCAGAAAGGAATCCGGGAAAGCCTCTGCCTTGGGTAGGCGTGAGCTTATCGCCGGTCTCCGTCGGGACGGTTATGTCCAGTATGGCATAGTAAGGTATAATTGGTGGTGATTTTGTTGGTCGAAATATATTTGATATACATGTCATGCAGGGAATTTATAAGCCTCCTGAGTCGGCCATAGATCGAGTCTTGTTGCGGTAACCCCCATACTTGTTTTGTACTGCCACTAGTTCCTGCCGTAGGTAGGGTATGGTTTAGTAAGTTGTTAACCCTTGTCTTGGCACATACCGTACAGAGAGGCCATGGTGGAAGATACCGGTTGTAGCCGGTAGGCATGCCACCTGGTCCGGGGGCATGGGTGTATCCGGTTGGGACCGAGAGGGGGACACCCCTTAGGGCGCGCGATAGAAATTTGATCCCATGCTACGCGAGGTTGTAGCCTCCCCACTTAGAGTTTTGCTTAACAAGTGTCGCGGGTGATTCCTGACAGAAGTAAAGTTAAGCTGGTGTGTGCAAGTCAGGTGTGTTGTCAACTAAAAGGCCGTAGACGGAATTAGTCCCGATGGACTACAGGAATCCGTTACTCGTGGGTAAAGAGTACACCCTCTGTAGAGATTAAACCTATTCGAATAGCCGTGTCCATGGTTAAGGACTACAGTCTGGGAAGGGTCAAGTGTCGGTCTTAGTGTCAGTCTTCGGAGGAGAAACTACTAAACCCAAATATTGATTATGACTTGTGATATATGATGGTTATGGTTATTATCATTATGGACTAATCGTTTGCATTGTTTGAAATAAGGAATATCCCTGGGACGGTACCACCTCCTGGATATTCACTATGATTATGTTTTCATATAAGCCCCTTATGTGGCGTCGCTCAGACACCCGACTGCGGCATGTTTGTTATTTCATTTTCATATAAGCCCTTTATGTGGCGTCGCTCAGACGCCCGACTATGGCAGGTCCGTTATTTCATTTACTTGCAAGCCCTTTATGTGGCGTCGCTTAGACGCCCGACTGTGGCATGCTTGTTATTTTATTTACTTTATAAGCCCTTTATGTGGTGTTGCTTAGACGGCCGACTGTGGCATGCTTGTTATTTTATTTACTTTATAAGCCCTTTACACTACTAGAAAAAGGGCTATAGATGGGATTGACACTAATGGCGCACCAGACAAGTGGTGCGCCATTAGTATATACTAATGGCGCACCACCTTCTGATACGCCATTAGAGTTGAAACTACTAATGGCGCACCTGGCCCAGGGTGCGCCATTAGTATCAATTTTTTTTGAACTAGTGCGCCTGTCCAAACATACTAATGGCGCATCCAGACACAGTGCGCCATTACTAGTTGTAACTAGTAATGGCACACCTATCGGAAAGTGCGCCATAATGTTGATTTTTTTATTATATTTTTTATTCCTTTTTTTGCAAAACTACTAATGGCGCACTGTTCCACTGTGCGCCATTACTAGTTTAAACTAGTAATGGCGCACTGTGGAACAGTGCGCCATTAGTATGTTTTTTTGCAAAACTATAATGGAGCACCACCAGAAGGTGCGCCATTAGTAACCTGGATTACTAATGGCGCATTTAGAGTTGGTGCGCCATTAGTAAGTGGGCAGCAACAAGATATTTTGGACAGCCTCTCCTACCCACACTCACTTTCTCCCCACTTCATTCTCTCCACCTCCTCCTTGTCTCCGGTGCCTCCTCTTTTTCACCTCATTTCCACCATAGATTCATTCAATTTAAGTGGTTAAATTACCTTGTTTTGATAGGTAAGTAAGGGGGGAAGCTATATTTATGTTGTTCTCCCTACAACAATGTGCACATGCACTTTTTATGGCCTAGCTAGATCTATGTATGTTCGTGGTGTTGCATATGTTTGTGGTGTTGTATATGTGTTTGTGTTTGGAGGTGTACCGGTATTTGAAATGCGATAGTTGCCAATATTTTGCCGGAATGTTGATTCATTTCCGTTTCGGCGAGAATTTTGGCATTAAGCATTCTTTTTGGTCCTATTTTTAGGGAAAGTCATGCCAAATTTTTTCTTGGTTCTAAAATATTGTTTTGCTCTACCCCGCAGGCGACCATGGTCCGCACGATGACTGAAGGCATCGTGAATAGGTTTTTGAGGTCCGCGAAGGCCGAGATGCTTCAAAAGAACGAGATGGAGATAACATGTCCGTGTCGAAGATGCAAGCTGAAGAGCCTTATTGCGGACCCGGATTTCGGGCAGGTGCGGGACCACGTGCTCTTGCGTGGTTTCATGGATGGCTATCGGTGGCAAGGTGATGAAGATGACTATGAAGTCGTCCATGGGGGCCGGGCAAGAAATGAGGAAGGGCAGCAAGACAACGATCGCGGCTCGGGCGGGCGAGAAACGAAGAATCCCCAGGAGATGATCATGACGGTGATGCTGTACACACTCATCATGTAGAAGATGCAGGACATGATGATGAGGAAGATGCCGGAGCAGATGACGGGCATGATCATGAAGATGATGATGCCGGCGGAGCAGACGACGCTGGACCATCAATGGGCTGGGTGCAGGACCCTCATATTCAAGAGCTGCTTCTCAAGCAGACGGATAATGGAAGAGCTGCCGCCCGAGAGAAAGCCAAGATGGATCAACTTTAGTTAGGCGCGGTTACTCCATTGTATGAAGGATGCAGGCCCGAGGATACTCGCCTGAAAGTAACGCTCATGGCTCTGGAGATGAAGGTAAAACACAAAATGACCGATGCATGCTTCGACGAGAACATGTCATTCTGGCACGAACGTCTTCCCAAGGGGAACAAGTGCCCGACCAGTTTGGAGGAGGCGAAGAAAATCGTGTGTCCTCTGGATTTATCGCACGTGAAATACCATGTGTGCATGAACAATTGCATCATTTATCGGGACGAGCACGCGGAGTCTACCATATGTCCGGTGTGCGGCGTCACTCGATACAAGAAGAGGAAGAAAGCTCCTCGAAAAGTGGTGTGGTACTTTCCGATCACTCCTCGTCTGCAGCGGTATTTCGTGGACCCTAAGGTAGTAAAGCTCCTGCGTTGGCACGCGGATAGGGAGGAGAAGAAGCGAGAAGATGATGCAAATGATCCGGAGATAGATAAAAAAGACAAGATGCTGAGTCACCCTAAGGATGCGAGCCTGTGGCAAGCGTTGAACTTCGAATACCCAGAATTTGGGAAGGATCCAAGGAACATCGTGCTGGGCGCGAGCACCGATGGAGTCAATCCGTTTGGCAGCCAGAGAAGCACACATAGCACCTGGCCTGTGTTTGTGTGGATGTACAACCTTCCCCCCTGGTTGTGCATGAAGAGGAAGTACATTCACATGAGTATGCTAATTAAAGGGCCGAAACAACCAGGGAACGACATCAATCTGTATCTGGGGCTGCTGAAGGACGAGCTAGACACACTGTGGAAAACGCCAGCCAATACGTGGGACGCCGCAGAGAAAGAATATTTCCCTATGAGAGCCGCACTGCTGACGACGGTGCACGACTATCTCGGTTACGGATATCTCGCGGGGCAGGTAGTCCACGGATTTTTTGGATGCGTAAGGTGCATGGATGCCACAACGTATCGCCAGCTAGATAGAGATCCCGGGTCTTCGAAAACCATGTTTATGGGACATCGAAGGTGGCTTCGCGACGATGACCCATGGAGGAAATGCAAGGATCTGTTCGTGGAGGAAACCGAACCCCGAAAACGCCCGTGTACGAGGAGCGGCGAGGAAATAGACAAGCTGTTGAAAAATTGGAAAGACTGCCCACTGCCGGGAAAGAAGCAAAAGGCGCCAGTGCTGGGAAAGAAGCGAAAGGCGCCAGAGGTACTGCTGAAGGTATGGAAAACGAGGTCTGTTTTCTGGGACTTGCCATACTGGAAGATCCACCGTGTGCCTCACAGTGTTGATGTCATGCATATCACGAAGAACGTGTGCGAGAGTCTGCTTGGTACCCTGCTCAACATGCCAGAGAGGACCAAAGATGGGCCGAAAGCAAGGGCAGACTTGAAATCAATGGGCATCAGGCAGGAGCTTCACGCTATATATGATGATGATGATGAGGCGAAGCAGGACACAGAAAGTCGTCGCAAAGGCAAAAAGGCCAAGAAGACCGGAAATGACTACCCTCCCGCGTGCTTCACTCTAAGTCAGGAGGAGATCGAGCAGTTTTTCACCTGCCTCCTAGGAGTAAAACTTCCTTATGGTTATGCGGGGAAGATAAGCAGATACCTAGACCCAGCGAAGCAGAAGTTCAGCGGGGTGAAGTCTCACGACTGTCACGTGCTGATGACACAAATACTTCCAGTTGCAATCCGTGGGATCATGGACGCGCACGTCCGTGAAACGCTATTTGGCCTATGCAACTTTTTCGACGTCATCTCACGGAAGTCGATTGGCATGAGGCAACTCAGAAGGCTACAGGAACAGATCGTGCTGATACTATGCGAGCTTGAGATGTACTTGGTAGCAATTGTTTTCAGTGTCTCATGTTGCAGATTGTGAACAGATAGCTAGCTGAAATATGTGTTCTGAAACACTGAGAGCAGAAACACTTACTACATACATATGCTCAAGAAACACTTACTAACCAGAAAAGGATTTGACTTGAAATGTTAATAGCACAGAGAGCACCACAAGTTAAACACCTCAATCTGTTAGTATTTGTCTGCATTTTCTCACATTCTTCTTGTATCTGATCCAGTATTGCTTGTAGTGGTTTGTCCAAAATGTTGAATGATACTGCTTGGAGATGCATATATTGTTTCACCTCTTCACATGCCAATGTATTTTCCATGTTGTGATGGAGGCCTTTTTTGCCTTGTCCACCCGAGAGGCCCTTGAGTTTGCTGGAATGTCGATTAACTTTCGTTCCGGCAAATTCGGGTACTCCATATGTCCTATTTTCAGCAAAGGTCATGCTGAAATTTTCCATGAATTTTAGAATGACTTTGCTAAAAATAGGACATATGGGGTACTTGTGACTAATGCATGGGTGTCGACAAACCATTAATTATACAACCTTGGCTTTTAGGGTGCCTCGGTGTCGATAAAAACCGAAATGATGAAAGCTTAGGCTTTTAGGGTGCCTCGGCGTCGAAAAACCCTCAATGATGAAAGCTTAGCTTTTAGGATGCCTCGCTGTCGACAAACCCTAAATGATGAGACCATGATCTTGTTCCTTGACAATAACCAACTTTTTGACCAAACTTTGTTCCTATTTAGAGAGAAACATGGCCAACAACGATGAGCCCGGGGGTTCGGGCGGCAAGGCATTCTTGGAGCTGTCCCAGGAGATGGAGGAACAACCTCACTTGTATGAGGATGCCGCCTTCCCCATCGATCCTGAGACCACTGATGGTGCCGCCGAGGATGACCCCACTGATGCCACCACTGATGGTGCCGCCGAGGATGCCACCACTAATGATGGCGGCGCATGCACAGATGGCAGCCAACTGAAGAGGCAACGGAAGGACCGGCGCCCGACCGTGCTCCGCACCCTCAAGGAGGAAGTTACTGAAGTGGACTCCGACGGGAATCCAACGGCGCCCGAACGAATAGTCAAGGGGTACTTGCTTCAGCTCGGGTGCATTCTCCGGAGCACCGTCTTGATCAACACCGAGAACCTGAGGCATCCTGACCGAGGGAATTTGTGCAACCTCCTCTTCACGAAGCTGCACGAACGATACAAGTTCCCCGCTGAATTTGAAAACACAAGCCTCAAAGGGAATAAAGTGAACAATGCTGCCCTCACGAAGATGAGCAAGGCCCTGTCTACTTGGAAAAGCAATGTGAAGAGAATGATTGAGAAAGGTGAGAGTTATGAGAAGATCAAGGAGAAAAATCCTTCGATCACCGAAGATGACTACAACGACTTCAAGATCAATTGCTCGAGCACCGCAAACTCCGAATCAAGTCAGTGGGGGAAAGAAATGCGGGAGCTGAACTTAGGGGAACACACACTCGGTCCCGGCGGTTACAGAGTGGCGGAGCCTATATGGGACAAGGAGGAGGCGGACCGTGCCGAGCAAGGCCTACCGCCCCTCTTCGATAAATACGGTGACAAGCAGACCAGGAACTTTGTCACGACCCGGTACAAGAAGGACCCGAAAACAAAGGAGCTTACCACGGATCCGAAGACCAGGGCGCTTGAGCTTGTTCTGGTAAGGAATACACCCCCGCGTAATTAGCTCCATATGGTTGCATTCTAATTAATGAAGCCAAATTTCTAAATGGTTCACATTCCTTCCGCAGGCGTCTGAAAGCAGTAGCGCGGGGTCGACTAAGAGCAACCCTTGGGACACCACTCTAAATAGGGCGTTGAATGTAATGAAGAACAAGGATAAGCTCAGTAAGCCGACGTCAGCTGGTCGTGTGGCCGGCAAAGGCTTGTCGACAAAATGGTCGTCATACTATAACACTGGTGGGCGAAAGGAGAAAAAGACCAGCTCGGAAAGCCAGGCGCGCGAGGTTCAAGAACTCAAGGCACAGGTGGCGCGGATTCCGGAGATTGTCCAAGAGCAAGTGCAACAACAACTCGGAGCGACGATCACCGCCATTGTGCCTACCTTGATCAAGGGGTTGAGTGCGTTGATTGCGGGCAGCCAACAGGGGCCGCCCCCGATTCCTAGCTTCACGGCCAGCAACTCGCAGAACGCGATGGCGGGGCCATTGGTGTCTCCGGCGGAGGCGGCATTGGTGTCTCCGACGCCGGCACGGGAGCTTAATGCACCCGGGTGTACGTCGGCCGCCACCTCTCCAGCAAGCAGCCCCTCCGTCAACTGCACGCCCGCCGTTGGCGGTGCCTCGACATTAGCCAAGCTCGACGCCATCATCACAGTAACTAATTAAGCCTCTCTCGGCCGAGGACTTCATCTCCTTGCCTTTGACTGGGCATCCCTGACGCCCTACATGTTTTCGCAGGGCACCGCCGACGTTCCGTGCACTCTCCTGCACTTCGTGAACAACGAGTTGGTCGATGTCGCCAAGGGCAAAATCGTTCAACCGGGCAACCCCTTGTTCCACGGTACCCAGATGCCACCCAACTTGTTTAGGGTTCAACTGGTTCGGGTGCTGCCAGGCTGCGACGAGTTGTTACCTCCGATTCGACCCGTCGGGGCCGACGATGATGACCCTCAGCGCCTGCCTGAGCTGGCCCCTGCTTCGGCCGAAGAGCCAGATTCGTTTGGGGGCGGGGGACACCACCCCAAAGACAACACCTCTAGTCGTGCCGGCGCCAAGTCGGCCCCATGGCAAGACCGCCGCAATGGTGCCGGACATCCCTATGCCACTGGATCCAAACATGCATATGGCACAGGATCAGAACGACGACGACGATGATACATTTGGCAACGTCGATCAGTACTTTGCCGATCATGGGTACGGTGGCGACTTCATGGGGCCTCCTTCTGAAGAACCTAACCCAACAAAAGACGTGCGCGATCTAGCTGGTACCGCAGAGAAGCCAAGTTGCAATTGGCGTCGTCTGCAGTTCAGCTCTCAGGAGACGCCTCCAGCTGCCGACTTCACCGAGCCTCAGATAGGCGAGGTGCGAAATATTATCAGCCCCAACACACTCAAGAAGGCGGTCTGTGAGCAGAACTCAGTCCCATTACAGGAGAAGAAGAAGGCACGCAAAAGAAAGACTAACAAGGGTGCGGGCCAGCCGGCACCGAGTACGATCCGTGCTCAGGACGGGCCACCTTCACCTGAGGATTTAATGAGGAGGCTGCATCTGGCGGGTAGGCCGATGCTACCGAGAAATATGCTCGATGCTGCAACCGGTGCTATGCGGAGTCTGCATGACTGTGTTCTTTCTTTGGAGAAGCGGCGTCTCAGAGAGAAGGATGTGGCATACCCGGTTTTCGCGGCCAAGGTGCCAGAGGGCAAGGGCTTTGTGGATAACTCCATCGGGGGTATGATCGTCCTGCGGTTTGATGACATCCACGCTATGTTGAACCTTCATCCACTGCACTACACCTTCGTTCGGCTATTTTCGCTGAGTATGGAGATGCGGATCATTCGTGACAAGACCCCGGACATCATGATAGTCGACCCCTTCTACATGCGTGCCAAGATCTTGGGCAGCGCTGGGGACCGGCAAGTCGCGAGTTCTTACCTCGAAGGCGTCATTCTGGCAAACCAAGATAAGGATAACTTCCTCGTGCCTTACTTTCCCGAGTAAGTCCTCCCCTCAACCGCCCTGTAACATATGAATTCTTAGATTTCGATCGTTTTTCTTTTAACATTCCGTGTTTTCTGCAGTGAAACACATTGCACGCTCATCCTCCTAAGCCCCAAATATTCCTTGGCCACGTATTTCGACCCGGACCGTCATTCGAATGTAGACTACACAAATGTCAAGAAGGTTCTTGATGATGTTCTCCCCGGCTACGCCAAATTTGGAGGCACCTTCACCAGGCCTATTCGTAAGTATGGCAAGCACGTGTTCTCCCACAATACGACGTTCTGCTGCGTCAAGCAGCCGCCTGGCGGTCAGAAGGGTGCCTACTACGCCATCCATCTCATGCGGGCGATCGTACGGGACCATCATCAACTTCTGCTACCGAGTAAACTCAAAGATTGGGCCGCGAGCGTGTCGGCAATCCAGGACGCGGACATCAGACAAGAATTCTTTCGCATCCAGTCGGAGTTTGCGGAAATCATCCATCAAGATGTCCTTCGTACCTCGGGGCAGTTCTACCTCAGAAATCAACCGTCCAACAGTGACATCGACATAATGCTACAAATGCAGGCTGACAACGACCGTTATTTCATGACTCCCACGATAGACGGCGGCTTCATCCACGCTCCAGTCCCTTGAGTCGAGTCGAAAGCAGTGATGCTGTGTCTAGTTCTGAAACATCGATTGGCTCATGTTGTAATTAAACTTTAATGAACTTGTAGTATGTCTCTTTGGTTTCGAGAGTCGTTCAACTTAGATGTAATCGATGCTATTAATGTCTTGCTTTTCTCTTCCGATCATTCTGTTGCATACTTATATATTGCTTAGGTATTGTCTGTGAATTGGTACTAACGTTTCGTTTGGTTAGTGCATAACGATGCCGTCGTATGTCGTGTACAAGGGTAAGGTTCCCGGAGTCTACGACGACTGGGAGGAGTGTCGGAGACAGGTTCACCGATTCAGCGGTAACAGTTACAAAGGGTACACCACTAGGGCCGAGGCCGAATCTAGATACGCCCGCTATCTAGCGGGAGAGGGGAGGGAGCGTTGGAGGAACCGGATGAAGACGAGTTTCATCGTGATGATGCTCATCGTGATGATCGCAGCTCTCTTCTATGTGATGGTAGTTTAGATGATCGATATCGACTTGTAATGTGAAGACAAACTCGCTACTCGCGGTCTCGAGACTTGTAATATAATGTTCTATCTTTGTTTGGTCTTTTCAATTTGGAGACTAATATGATGAATTGTATTCGGAGACTAATATGATGAATTGTATTCAGAGACTAATCTTCTATTGTATTCGATGAATTTGTTGTTGATGTGTGCTGTCTATATTTTGTCCAATTATACATTTTGTAACCTGTGCAAAAAACAGAAAATAAAAAAATAAAAAAAACTAATATTCATACTAATGGCGCATCACATCACAGTGCGCCATTAGTATGCCAAAGGATACTAATGGCACATCATTAAACAGTGCACCATTAGTATGCCGAAGTTACTAATGGCGCATCTTGTTGTTGTGCGCCATTAGTATGCCAAAGCACCTGGGTATACATGGCCCCCTGGGAGGCATACTAATGGCGCACTGTTGTATATACTAATGGCGCATCTGAGGTCCGCCATTAGTATACCAGATACTAATGGCGCACCAGTGGTGTGCCATTAGTAAAATATACTAATGGCGTGGCACTAATGGCGCACCACTAATGCGCCATTAATGACCAAATTAGGTGCGCCATTAGTAGGCCTTTTCCTAGTAGTGTTATGTGGTGTCGCTTAGACGCCCGACTGTGGCATGCTTGTTATTACCTTATACGCCCTTTATGTGGTGTCGCTAAGACGCCCGATTGAGGCATGCTCACTTTTACTATCCTTTCGAGACATCGCTTCAGACATCCGATCGGTGCTTTTTATTACTATTCTGTCATTACCTATTCCTGTTGCATATAAATAACCTGCTTGCATGCATCGGGATTTTTTTTTTCATGACTGACGTTGTGATTATAGAATATTTTTAGAGCATGAATATCGTTTGCTATATATTATACCAATGTTCATAATGTTTGCGAGCACATTCAAAAGTACTCACTAACTTGTCCCTGGCTATTGTCTTGGCCAGATTGCTTGCTTGGAGAGGAGCGTTGCGATGACAGCCTCGGAACCTAAGCAACAGTGATAGCAGCCTCGCGAAGATAGGAGTTAACCTGGTCAGCTGTTCCTGTGGGAAATGGAGGACCATAGACCGTGGTGAACCACCAACCGCTTCCGCCATCAACCACTAGAAACCAATTGTTGTACTCACAGACCCGAATGGTCTTGTACTGCACTTTTTTTTTGCTTGAAATTTCTGTATCAAGTTGGTGCCTCATCAGCTAACAGTAATCCCAGGGCTGGTGAGCACAACGGCCATTTTCTGGAAATTAATACCCGGAAAAGCGGTCGCGACAAACTTGGTATCAGAGCCAGGCTGACCATTGGCTGACCCTATCCTAGCCAGGTCAATAAACCTAGGTTAACCAACCCACTAGACCTTAACCGAACCCCGGCCAAGCTTCCCTTGCAAGATAGCCATACCGTGACCCGACACCTTTTGGCAGTCGGTGCCCAACCTATTAACCTAACCTGTCGATCATGCGCCAGTGACCGAATCCTGAATAGTCTTTTTCGCAAGCATGTGAAGGAAGACTCCGTCCCCTTTTCTATAGAAGGGCACGCTAGCCTCAACCCAACAGAGCACAACCTCTACCCAAACCGAGCTAAAATGCCGGACCCATCGTCCACATTGAGACCACAGCAACCAACCTTGGAGGTTTTGTGACCGTGCTAGCAAACCTCACCCGCCGTGCCTTTGCGTTAGGAGAACCCCCAGAATATGTGGTGTACCAAGGGTCCGTGAGCGGTGAGAGCCGTCAATTCTGGGCCACTATGCACGTCTATGGTAGGGGTCTATCGCCAGAACGCCCCGACAGGTTCACCGGAAGGACAACTTCTTTTGATCCACAAGCCATCCAACTAGCTGCTCGAGAAGCTATAGTTCAACTCCGGCACTTGTCACCCAGAGTTAACTGTCGCTCCTTCTACTACTACCCCAGCCATGACGGATACGGTAGACCACCCCGAGTTGTCAACGGAGATCACGAGACAGATCCTGCATTGTTGCACCTAGTGCGCTATGTAGGTGCACTAGAAGGATTGTTCGATCAAATCACCCTTGATCTGATCGCGGCTCGTGGAGAACTGATTCGCCAAGCCCCGGTAAGAAGGGAAGATGAGCCCGACGCCGACAACCCAGTCGTGCTGTTCGGACAACCAATCGAGACCTTGAGGTCAGCCCCAGCCACCAACCAAGGTGCTTTGATGACCCCAGAAGCGCTTCGTCGCCTTTTGGGAACACACTCCAACGGGATTGTGGCCAACAATCCCCGCGATGGTCATCATCGCTACCCCAACCCTGCAGTTCCTCCACCCCCTCCAGCTAACCCCGACGGCAAAGCCGATGGAGAAGCCTCGACATCCGCAAGGAACACCTGCTTGGATATGAATGAGGTAGACTAAGTCACTCGAGTAGTGTCGAGTCCCAGTGTATCCTCGTGTGACCATATATATAAACGCAGCCTGTCATCGTGCCTCTATTTTAAATAGTAACCTTGCATGGGTATGTCAGCACATAGTTGCATATTTTCCGGGCACAACTACCAAAACCACCCCGACAACTCCACAGTGATACGTCACTTTGGTGAGATATGTATCTGTGGCTTTGACCCCGACCCTTGGAGCTGAGCTGGCAAAATCATTTCCTTTCACCACGAAAAAATGACCCAGCTCCGGTGCTATAAATAGGCCACCGCGTGACCCTGCCAAGTACCCCTCATCTTGTCCACCATCCTCACAACCATTTCTTGCCATGCCGAGCCCTAGTATTCATCTGAGAACTCCAGATGCAACCCGGGTAGTTTTGTCAAGATATTGTGGGATTTTACCTGCAGTACCATGGGCGCTACCCAGCCACCCCGGTATGAGCTATTCAAATCAAGAATCACCCCTTCCACCTCGAGATATCGGGCAGCAGTACACATCCCACCCGTAAACTCAAACCAAGACCCAACGGAGGTCTCCTTCGTAGGAAAATCAATGCCAACCGCACATATGGCCATAGAAGCTGCTGCATACGAAGCGCTTGCTAGCCTTCGATTCGCGGTACCCTATGCCAGCGAACGAGGGTATTATTACTTTCCGAGCCGTGCAGCACCCGGAGAAGTAACATCTTTTCCTGGCGGACGAATTGAGAGAGACCCACTACTGGCCAACCTTGTTCAGTATGTCATCGCTCAAGAACCTTTAACCCAACGTGTGATGGGTTGTCTCCAGAGCCTCGCGGATTTAAATCCTCAGATCGCCATTGGCAGAACTCTATGGCCTGACCAAGACAGACACATACATAAACTGGTCAATCCACTTCCCCCGATAGAAGAGGAATGAGTCCCAGTACCAGAGACGTTTTCTCGGGACCCCGTCCAGTTACCGTTTCCATTTTAGACGTTGCTGCTATGTTCTTTGTTGCAACATTTATTTATGTGTGTGACTTATGCGTGATACCCTGAGTTTGTGCGACAAGTCAATTATTTGGCTTCTACTAATGTGTGTAGTTTTGTTGTGGTTTATGCTCCTTTAAATTAACCGTTTCCCTCGCGAAAAAAATCCCGGAATAAGATTTCTTTTCCTGGAGCTGCTGCATCGTACACCTTCTCACGATGTGGATTATTTTATTTCACACAGCACCACGACAGCAGACTCACAACCACAATCGCTCGAACGCATACCCTACTTGCAAAAACACGTGACCGTGGAGTATTTGTTTTTCAAAGCAATCTTTAGCAAATCTCGAGGACGAGATTTTTCATCAGGGGGGTAGTGTTGTGACACCCCAAAATTTTAACTTTGTTTGTTAATTAAAATTTTGCCAGGAGATTAAAACTTTTATTTTCTGGGCTCCCTTTTGATTTTTTTGAACCATTTTTCTCCCTTGTTATGATGGAGTTTTTCCCCAAAGTGAAAACTTTTCAAATATGTTATTGGACTTGTTTAACCTCTCTAGAAAAACTTTTATTTTATTAGTAGAACAAATTACATAATTAATTTGCTTGATCTTTATTTTCTTGAAAAATGGTTTTTCAAGGTTATAAGGCCATATTTGAACTACAACCATTTGATAAATTCACTTAAAATTCCAACCAAAATTTGGAGATTTCATGTGATGTTTTTAAATCACTTTTATACAAAAATATCTTTTATTCATGAAATATTTTGAGCTCTGCACCCAATTTTCTTCTCTGGTCCAGAGTGCAATTTTTCACTACAACTCATTTAAATATTTCTTTCTAGCCTCCACCAAAATTATGGGATGATGGTAGTAGCATATGATTCAACTTTATGCAAAAACCCAGTGATGTTATTTGAAAAACTTGAGTGAACCAACCTCACTTTCATTCTGGTCCAACTTGAGGATTTGTACAGCAACCACAGTTTTAGTTGCTCCTTTTTCCATGATTCCTTTTCCTACTTGTAGTCCTCCCTACTAAACCCCTAAGTCCAGGAGCATGCACCCATTGGATCATTTTTGGTTCATGAAATGATGCCATTTACCTCCTGTCCAAAATTGCAGTTTTAAAAATCTTGCACTATCAAGTTTCTGCATTTGGCAAACTAACCTCACCACCCTCTTATGCATCTAATGAGACCACCATCTGGAAGTTTTGGCCACTCCAAGTAATGCCTAGGTGCCTTTGGCATTTCGTCAAACACCTTGAGTGCATGAACAGCTTTGACATGACTTTTGTCATTGCACTGTGAACTTGCACCTATGGACAAACAAGCATGTCCACTAAACTCCCAGCTACTCCTAACCTAGGTCTGCTAAATGCCAGCCTCACCAGAGACCTCTAGCATGCCCTGGCATTTTATCGAGCACGTTCCGTGCGTGCTCTGGGCGCGAGCAGAGCACGCGTTTTGCACGTGCCGCGCCCGAGCCGCCGCATCGTGCCCCTGGTTTTTACCTCACTGCAGAGCCGGGCCACACGCTCCCCTTCTCACCGCATCACGCCAAGAAGCCCCTCGCCACGTCCCCGGCAGGCTAGGAGCTAGCCGCCACGGCCGCCCGACAGCCCCTGCTCAGGTCGGCGCCGCCCGAGCCTCTCCCGCTCGCCACCTGCCTCCTGGAGCAGCGCGAGCTCATCCACAAGCGTGGCCCCTAGCGCTCGTTGCCGCCACGATGCCCTAGCTACAGTATGGCGGTCGCCGACGACCTTATCCACGGCCGCCGCGGAACCGCCTTGCCTCGCCTATAAAAGGAAGCCCCGAGCTCGTCCCCGCACTCATGCAACCTCAGTCAACTCCTCTAGTTCCCCCATGGCAGCCAATCGACCCGAGGAGGTCGTCTTCTTCCTCTCCGGCAACTCCTGCCGCCGCTACTGCCCCGGCCATTCCGGCACCACCAGGGCCTCCCCCTCTCCACTCTCTTCACGAGAAGCTCTCTCTCTCTCTTCCGTGAACCCATCCCCCTGCTCGATTCCAATCGGGAACCACCGTAGCCCCAAATCCACTTTGCCCGACGGCCACCGTCCGCTGTGGAGCTCGCCGACGGCAGCTCCGTCCACCCCAGAGACCAAGGTGACCACCGGAGTGACCGCCTCGGCCCCCTGAGCCCGCCGGTGACCTCTGTTTCTCGAACGGCGCCGCCATTCGCCGGCGAGCGTCGCCAGAGTTCCGCCCCCTCTCTGGCAGAGGAAGAGGAGGGAAGGTGGACTAGTCAAACCTGACCAGTGGGCCAGGTGGGCCCACTTTCAGTGACACACGTTCGGTCCACGCTGGATAAGTGGAGGCGCGTTTCTAGAATACGCCTTCGACGTGTACGTATATTCGAAACGTTTTTCTTTTTCTGTGTTAATTTTAAATAACAGATTTTTA
The DNA here is from genome assembly GCF_003073215.2 of Triticum urartu. NCBI lineage: Eukaryota > Viridiplantae > Streptophyta > Magnoliopsida > Poales > Poaceae > Triticum > Triticum urartu. The sequence continues at coordinate 374,722,182 of NC_053025.1, read as the reverse complement.
CCAAAACTTTGACTGAGCTTAACTATTTAAATACAACTCCAAATGAGTTGATTCTTTTTCCTACATCCCTCAAATTATGTCTAGTTTATTTTGAGATTTATTTGAAAATTTTCCAAACAACTTTTTTGTACTGTTTTTGAAATATGTGTTATTTGCATATTTTTGAAAATAGGATTTTGGAAGAGAAGAAATCTTTCAAAAGATTTGGAGTGTACCCTTCCCTTCCACACCATGAAGGCAAGCATCTTGAACCCTGGCATAATATTTTTGATGTGTTGGTTGACATGATTATAACACCACCTTATTTCGGAGAACTCATTATTTTATGTGATGATGCGATCATTTGCATGAATGCATATTAGTAATTTCCTTGCTGTTGGAAATGAATATACTTGTGATGGTAAGCATCCTCATGTGCCTTGCATGCATGCCGGAAAGGAATCCGGGAAAGCCTCTGCCTTGGGTAGGCGTGAGCTTGTCGCCGGTCTCCGTCGGGACGGTTATGTCCGGTATGGCATAGTAAGGTATAATGGGTGGTGATTTTGTTGGTCGAAATATATTTGATATACATGTCATGCAGCGAATTTATAAGCCTCCCGAGTCGGCCATAGATCGAGTCTTGTTGCAGTAACCCCCATACTTGTTTTGTACTGCCACTAGTCCCTGCCGTAGGTAGGGTATGGTTCAGTAAGTTGTTAACCCTTGTCTTGGCACACACCGTACAGAGAGGCCATGGTTGAAGATACCGGTTGTAGCCAGTAGGCATGCCACCTGGTCCGGGGGCACGGGTGTATCCGGTTGGGACCGAGAAAGGGGCACCCCTTAGGGCGCGCGATAGAAATTTGATCCCATGCTACGCGAGGTTGTAGCCTCCCCACTTAGAGTTTTGCTTAACAAGTGTCGCGGGTGATTCCCGACACAAGTAAAGTTAAGCTGGTGTGTGCAAGTCAAGCGTGTTGTCAACTAAAAGGCCGTAGACGGAATTAGTCCCGATGGATTACAGGAATCCGTTACTCGTGCGTAAAGAGTACACCCTCTGCAGAGATTAAACCTATTCGAATAGCCGTGTCCATGGTTAAGGACTACAGTCTGGGATGGGTCAAGTGTCGGTCTTAGTGTCGGTCTTCGAAGGAGAAACTACTAAACCAGAATATTGATTATGACTTGTGATATATGATGGTTATGGTTATTATCATTATGGACTAACCGTTTGCATTGTTTGAAATAAGGAATATCCCTGGGACGGTACCACCTCCTGGATATTCACTATGATTATGTTTTCATATAAGCCCCTTATGTGGCGTCGCTCAGACACCCGACTGCGGCATGTTTGTTATTTCATTTTCATATAAGCCCTTTATGTGGCGTCGCTCAGACGCCCGACTGTGGCACGTTCGTTATTTCATTTACTTACAAGCCCTTTATGTGGCGTCGCTTAGACGCCCGACTGTGGCATGCTTGTTATTTTATTTACTTTATAAGCCCTTTATGTGGTGTCGCTTAGACGCCCGACTGTGGCATGCTTGTTATTTTATTTACTTTATAAGCCCTTTATGTGGTGTCGCTTAGACGCCCGATTGTGGCATGCTTGTTATTACCTTATACGCCCTTTATGTGGTGTCGCTAAGATGCCCGATTGAGGCATGCTCACTTTTACTATCCTTTCAAGACGTTGCTTCACACATCTGATCGGTGCTTTTTATTACTATTCTGTCATTACCTATTCCTGTTGGATATAAATAACCTGCTTGCATGCATCGGGATTTTTTTTCATGACTGACGTTGTGATTATAGAATATTTTCATAGCATGAATATCGTTTGCTATATTATACCCGTGTTCATAATGTTTGCAAGTATATTCAAAAGTACTCACTGGCTTGTCCCTGGCTATTGTCTTGGCCAGATTACTTGCTTGGAGAGGAGCGTTGCGATGACAGCCTCGGAACCTAAGCAACGGTGATAGCAGCCTCGCGAAGATAGGAGTTAACCTGGTCAGCTGTTCCTGTGGGAAATGGAGTCCCATAGACCATGGTGAACCACCAACCGCTTCCGCCATCGACCACTAGAAACCAATTGTTGTACTCACAGACCCGAATGGTCTTGTACTGGATTTTTTTTTGCTTGAAATTTCTGTATCATTTTGGTGCCTCATTAGCTAACAGTAATCCTGGGGCTGGTGAGCACAACGGCCATTTTCTGGAAATTAATACCCAGAAAACCGGTCGCGACAAACTTGGTATCAGAGCCAGGCTGACCATTGGCTGACCCTATCCTAGCCAGGTCAATAAACCTAGGTTAACCAACCCACTAGACCTCAACCGAACCCCAGCCAAGCTTCCCTTGCAAGATAGCCATACAGTGACCCGACACCTTTTGGCAGTCGGTGCCCAACCTATTAACCTAACCGGTCGATCATGCGCCAGTGACCGAATCCTGAATAGTCTTTTTCGCAAGCGTGCGAAGGAAGACTCCGTCCCCTTTTCTATAAAAGTGCACGCTAGCCACAACCCAACACAACACAGCCTCTACCCAAACCGAGCTAAAATGCCAGGACCCATCGTCCACATTGAGACCACAGCAACCAACCTTGGAGGTTTTGTGACCGTGCTAGCAAACCTCGCCCGCCATGCCTTTGCGTTAGGAGAACCCCCAGAATATGAGGTGTACCAAGGGTCCGTGAGCGGCGAGAGCCGTCAATTCTGGGCCACTGTGCACGTCTATGGTAGGGGTCTATCCCCAGAACGCCCCTACAGGTTCACAGGAAGGACAACTTCTTTTGAGCCACAAGCCATCCAACTAGCTGCTCGAGAAGCTATAGTTCAACTCCGGCACTTGTCACCCAGAGTTAACTGTCGCTCCTTCTACTACTACCCCAGCCGTGACGGATACGGTAGACCACCCCGAGTTGTCAACGAAGATCACGAGACAGATCCTGTATTGTTGCACCTAGTGCGCTATGTAGGTGCACTAGAAGGATTGTTCGATCAAATCACCCTTGATCTGATCGCGGCTCATGGAGAACTGATTCGCCAAGCCCCGGTAAGAAGAGAAGATGAGCCCGACGCCGACAACCCAGTCGTGCTGTTCGGACAACCAATCGAGACCTTGAGGTCAGCCCCAACCACTAACCAAGGTGCTTTGATGACCCCAGAAGCGCTTCGTCGCCTTTTGGGAACACACTCCAACGGGATTGTGGCCAACAATCCTCGCGATGGTCATCATCGGTACCCCGACCCTGCAGTTCCTCCACCCCCTCCAGCTAACCCCGACGGCGAAGCCGATGGAGAAGCCTCGACATCCGCAAGGCACACCCGCTTGGATATGAACGAGGTAGACTAAGTCACTCGAGTAGTGTCGAGTCCTAGTGTATCCTCGTGTGACCATGTATATAAACGCAGCCTGTCATCGTGCCTCTGTTTTAAATAGTAACCTTGCATGGGTATGTCAGCACATAGTTGCATATTTTCCGGGCACAACTACCAAAACCACCCCGACAACTCCACAGTGATACGTCACTTTGGTGAGATATGTATCTGTGGCTTTGACCCCGACCCTTGGAGCTGAGCTGGAAAAATCATTACCTTTCACCACGGAAAAATGACCCAGCTCCGGTGCTATAAATAGGCCACCGCGTGAACCTGCCAAGCACCCCTCATCTTGTCCACCATCCTCACAACCATTTCTTGCCATGCCGAGCCCTAGTATTCATCTGAGAACTCCAGATGCAACCCCGGGTAGTTTTGTCAAGATATTGTAGGATTTACCTGCAGTACCATGGGCGCTACCCAGCCACCCCAGTACGAGATATTGGGCAGCAGTACACATCCCACCCGTAAACTCAAACCAAGACCCAACGGAGGTCTCCTTCGTAGGAAAATCTATGCCAACCCCACATATGGCGATAGAAGCTGCTGCATACGAAGCGCTTGCTCGCCTTCGATTCGCGGTACCCTATGCCAGCGAACGAGGGTATTATTACTTTCCGAGCCGTGCAGCACCCGGAGACGTAACATCTTTTCCCGGCGGACGAATTGAGAGAGACCCAGTACTGGCCAACCTTGTTCAGTACGTCATCGCTCAAGAACCTTTAACCCAACGTGTGATGGGTTGTCTCCAGAGCCTCGTGGATTTACATCCTCAGCTCGCCATCGGCAGAACTCTGAGGCCCGACCAAGAGAGACACATACATAAACTAGTCAATCCACTTCCCCAGATAGAAGAGGAATCAGTCCCAGTACCAGAGACATTTTCTCGGGACCCCGTCCAGTTACCGTTTCCATTTCAGACGTCGCTGCTGTGTTCTTTGTTGCAACATTTATTTATGTGTGTGACTTATGCGTGATACCCTGAGTTTGTGCGACGAGTCAATTATTTGGCTTCTACTAATGTGTGTAGTTTTGTTGTGGTTTATGATCCTTTAAATTATCCGTTTTCCCTCGTGAAAAAAATCCCGGAATAAGATTTCTTCTCCCGGAGCTGCTGCATCGTACACCTTATCACGACGTGGATTATTTTATTTCACACAGCACCACGACAGCAGACTCACAACCACAATCGCTCAAACGCATACCCTGCTTGCAAAAACACGTGACCCTGGAGTATTTGTTTTTCAAAACAATCTTTAGCAAATCTCGAGGATGAGATTTTTCTTAAGGGGGGTAGTGTTATGACACCCCAAAATTTTAACTTTGTTTGTTAATTAAAATTTTGCCAGGAGATTAAAACTTTTATTTTCTAGGCTCCCTTTTGATTTTTTTGAACCATTTTTCTCCCTTGTTATTATGGAGTTTTTCCCCAAAGTGAAAACTTTTCAAATATGTTATTGGACTTGTTTAACCTCTCTAGAAAAACTTATATTTTATTAGTAGAACAAATTACATAATTAATTTGCTTGATCTTTATTTTCTTGAAAAATGGTTTTTCAAGGTTATAAGGCCATATTTGAACTACAACCATTTGATAAATTCACTTAAAATTCCAACCAAAATTTGGAGATGTCATGTGATGTTTTTAAATCACTTTTATACAAAAATATCTTTTATACATGAAATATTTTGAGCTCTGCACCCAATTTTCTTCTCTGGTCCAGAGTGCAATTTTTCACTACAACTCATTTAAATATTTCTTTCTAGCCTCCAACAAAATTATGGGATGTTGGTAGTAGCATATGATTCAACTTTTTGCAAAAACCCAGTGATGTTATTTGAAAAACTTGAGTGAACCAACCTCACTTTCATTCTGGTCCAACTTGAGGATTTGTACAGCAACCACAGTTTTAGTTGCTCCTTTTTCCATGATTCCTTTTCCTACTTGTAGTCCTCCCTACTAAACCCCTAAGTCCAGGAGCATGCACCCATTGGATCATTTTTGGTTCATGAAATGATGCCATTTACCTCCTGTCCGGAATTGTAGTTTTGCAAATCTTGCACTATCAAGTTTCTGCATTTGGCAAACTAACCTCACCACCCTCTTGTGCATCTAATGAGACCACCATCTGGATGTTTTGGCCACTCGAAGTAATGCCTAGGTGCCTTTGGCATTTCGTCAAACACCTTGAGTGCATGAACAGCTTTGACATGACGTTTGTCATTGCAGTGTGAACTTGCACCTATGGAAAAACTAGCATGTCCACTATACTCCCAGCTACTCCTAACCTAGGTATGCTAAGTGCCAGCCTCACCCGAGACCTCTAGCATGCCCTGGCATTTTGTCGAGCACGTTCCGTGGGTGCTCTGCGCGCGAGCAGAGGACGCGTTTTGCACGTGCCGCGCCCGAGCCGCCGCGTCGTGCCCCTGGTTTTGCCCTCACTGCAGAGCTGCGCCACATGCTCCCCTTCTCACCGCATCACGCCAAGCAGCCCCTCGCCACATCCCCGGCAGGCCAGGAGCTAGCCGCCACGGCCGCGCGACAGCCCTTGCTCAGGTCGGCGCCGCCCGAGCCTCTCCCGCTCGCCACCTGCCCCCTGGAGCAGCGCGAGCTCATCCACAAGCGTGGCCCCTAGCGCTCGTCGCTGCCACGACGCCCTAGCTACAGAATGGCGGTCGCCGGCGACCTTATCCACGGCCGCCGCGGAACCGCCTTGCCTCGCCTATAACAGGAAGCCCCGAGCTCGTCCCCGCACTCATGCAACCTCAATCCACTCCTCTAGTTCCCCCCATGGCAGCCAATCGACCCGAGGAGGTCGTCTTCTTCCTCTTCGGCAACTCCTGCCACCGCTACTGCCCCGGCCATTCCGGCACCACCAGGGCCTCCCCCTCTCCACTCTCTTCACCAGAAGCTCTCTCTCTCTCTCTCTCTTCTGTGAACCCATCCCCCTGCTCGATTCCGATCGGGAACCACCGTAGCCCCAAACCCACTTTGCCCGACGGCCACCGTCCGCTACGGAGCTCGCCGCTGGCAGCTCTGTCCACCCCAGAGACCAAAGTGACCACCGAAGTGACCGCCTCGACCCGCTGAGCCCGCGGGTGACCTCTGTTTCTCGAACGGCGCCGCCGTTCGCCGGCGAGCGTCGCCGGAGTTCCGCCCCCTCTCGGGAAGAGGAAGAGGAGGGAAGGTGGACTAGTCAAATCTGACCAGTGGGCCAGGCGGGCCCACTGTCAGTGACACACGCTCGGTCCACGCTGGATAAGTGGAGGCGCGTTTCCAGAATACGCCTTCGACGTGTATGTATATTCGACGTGTATGTATATTCCAAATGAGTTGATTCTTTTTCCTACATCCCTCGAATTCTGTCTAGTTTATTTTGAGATTTATTTGAAAATTTTCCAAACAACTTTTTTGTACTGTTTTTGAAATATGTGTTATTTGCATATTTTTGAAAATAGGATTTTGGAAGAGAAGAAAGCTTTCAAAAGATTTGGAGTGCACCCTGCCCTTCCACACCATGAAGGCAAGCATCTTGAACCCTGTCATAATAGTTTTGATGTGTTGGTTGACACGATTATAACACCACCTTATTTCGGAGAACTCGTTATTTTATGTGATGATGCGATCATTTGCATGAATGCATATTAGTGATTTCCTTGCTGTTGGAAATGAATATACTTGTGATGGTAAGCATCCTCATGTGCCTTGCATGCATGCCGGAAAGGAATCCGGGACAGCCTCTGCCTTGGGTAGGCGTGAGCTTGTCGCCGGTCTCCGTCGGGACGGTTATGTCCGGTATGGCATAGTAAGGTATAATGGGTGGTGATTTTGTTGGTCGAAATATATTTGATATACATGTCATGCAGGGAATTTATAAGCCTGCTGAGTCGGCCATAGATTGAGTCTTGTTTCGGTAACCCCCATACTTGTTTTGTACGGCCACTAGTCCCTGCCTTAGGTAGGGTATGGTTCACTAAGTTGTTAACCCTTGTCTTGGCACACACCGTACAGAGAGGCCATGGTGGAAGATACCGGTTGTAGCCGGTAGGCATGCCACCTGGTCCGGGGGCATGGGTGTATCCGGTTGGGACCGAGAGGGGGGCACCCCTTAGAGCGCGCAATAGAAATTTGATCCCATGCTACGCGAGGTTGTAGCCTCCCCACTTAGAGTTTTGCTTAACAAGTGTCGCGGGTGATTCCTGACACAAGTAATGTTAAGCTGGTGTGTGCAAGTCAGGCGTGTTGTCAACTAAAAGGCCGTAGATGGAATTAGTCCCGATGGACTACAGGAATCCGTTACTCATGGGTAAAGAGTACACCCTCTGCAGAGATTAAACCTATCTGAATAGCCGTGTCCATGGTTAAGGACTACAGTCTGGGATGGGTCAAGTGTCGGTCTTAGTGTCGGTCTTCGAAGGAGAAACTACTAAACCAGAATATTGATTATGACTTGTGATATATGATGGTTACGGTTATTATCATTATGGACTAACCGTTTGCATTGTTTGAAATAAGGAATATCCCTGGGACGGTACCACCTCCTGGATATTCACTATGATTATGTTTTCATATAAGCCCCTTATGTGGCGTCGCTCAGACACCCGACTGCAGCATGTTTGTTATTTCATTTTCATATAAGCCCTTTATGTGGCGTCGCTCAGATGCCCGACTGTGGCAGGTTCGTTATTTCATTTACTTACAAGCCCTTTATGTGGCGTCGCTTAGACGCCCGACTGTGGCATGCTTGTTATTTTATTTACTTTATAAGCCCTTTATGTGGTGTCACTTAGGCGCCCGACTGTGGCATGCTTGTTATTTTATTTAATTTATAAGCCCTTTATGTGGTGTCGCTTAGACGCCCGACTGTGGCATGCTTGTTATTACCTTCTATGCCCTTTATGTGGTGTCGCTAAGACAATTGAGGCATGCTCACTTTTACTATCCTTTCGAGACGTCGCTTCAAACATCCGATCGGTGATTTTTATTACTATTCCGTCATTACCTATTCCTGTTGCATATAAATAACCTGCTTGCATGCATCGGGAGTTTTTTTCATGAATGACGTTTGGATTATAGAATATTTTTAGAGCATGAATATCATTTGCAATATTATACCCATGTTCATAATGTTTGCGAGTACATTCAAAAGTACTCATGGCTTGTCCCTGGCTATTGTCTTGGCCAGATTGCTTTCTTGGAGAGGAGCGTTGCGATGACAGCCTCGGAACCTAAGCAACGGTGATAGCAGCCTCGCGAAGATAGGAGTTAACCTGGTCAGCTGTTCCTGTGGGAAATGGAGTCCCATAGACCTTGGTGAACCACCAACCGCTTCCGCCATCGACCACTAGAAACAAATTGTTGTACTCACATACCCGAATGGTCTTGTACTGCACATTTTTTTTGCTTGAAATTTCTGTATCAAGTTGGTGCCTCTTCAGCTAACAGTAATCCTGGGGCTGGTGAGCACAACGGCCATTTTCTGGAAATTAATACCCGGAAAACCGGTCGCGACATATTAATGCGTAATTATGTATGCGCGGTACGAATATCGCCGTTGGGTTGGGATTGGGGTGGCCGCCGCATTGCTACGCGAGCTCAGATCACGCCAGGCGGTCTATTTGCTGATTGCCCCGAACGCGCTTGAAGGTGTCCGGGCTTTGAAGCGCCGAACTGGTTGATTGCCTTGAGACACTGCTTTGCGCTTCTGCTACGAGGGCCACGGTGTGCTCCTCAGTTCGGAGATAGCCCCCTGTGTTTCCATTGACTGTAATAACTCCGCGAGGCCCTGGCATCTTGAGCTTGAGGTTTGCATAATGTGGTACCGCATTGAACTAGCAAATGCGGTTCGCCCGAGCAGTGCGTGATAACCACTACGGAATGGGACTATATCAAAGATTAACTCTTCGCTTCGGAAGTTATCCGGGGATCCAAAGACCACTTCCAGTGTAATTGAGCCTGTGCAATGGGCTTCTACACCTGGAATGATGCCCTTAAAGGTGGTTTTTGTGGGTTTGATCCTTGAGGGGTGTAACGCCCCGAGACCGATGTGCCAGGTGTCATCGAGTTATTCACTGTTGTTGCGTTGTCGTTGCTTGCGTGTCATGCATTGCATATCATGTCATTATGTGCATTTCATTTGCATACGTGTTCGTCTCATGCATCCGAGCATTTTCCCCGTTGTCCGTTTTGCATTCCGGCGCTCCGTTCTCCTTCGGTGGTCATTTCTACCTTTCTTTTGTGTGCGGGTGTTAAAAATTTCCGGATTGGACCGAGACTTTCCAAGCGGCCTTGGTTTACTACTGGTAGACCGCCTGTCAAGTTTCGTACCATTTGGACTTCGTTCGATACTCCAACGGTTAACCGAGGGACCGAAAAGGCCTCGTGTGTGTTGCAGCCCAACACCCTTCCAATTTGGCCCAAAACCCACCTAAACCCCTTCTATCATCTAGAGCGTTCGATCATGATCGCGTGGCCGCAGACCGCACCTCATTTGGACTCTCCTAGCTCCCTCTACCTATAAATATGTGATCCCCTCCGAAAATCATGGTGCAAACCCTAGCCCTGCTCCCTCTCGCGTCGCCGGACAAATATCCCCACGCCGGACATGTCCGCGCCGCCCTCCTCAGCCAATCACAGCCCCACCACGTCACCACGCAGAGCCCCACTTCGCCGCCGCCGCCGGGGCCCAGATCCGGCCCGCCCCGGGGACGAATCGGGCCGCGCCGGGCCCGTGCTCCGCCGCCCGACCTCACCAGCGCCTCCACCGCGTCGCCCCTCGAACCCTACTGCCTCGCCACCGTCGACGAGCACCGTGCCGGAGCGCCGCCGTCCCGGTGAGCTCGTGCCTCCCCGTTGCCCTATCTCTGGCTTTTTCTCTCTCTCTCTCGATCTCTCCTCATCTCTCTCTCTGTACTTTGACAGGAAGCGCGCCGCCTCCCCGATCCGCTCCCGACGCCGTTTGGAGCTCCTCCGAGGACGGATCCGGCACCTTCTCCTCTGGATCCGTCCATTCCCGCCAATCCCTGCCATGCCCGCCTCACCAGAGACCTTCCCCGGCCGCCGTTGACCGCCATGGCCTCTTGCCTCGTGCAGTCGGGAGGAAGGAGACGACGAGGGGAGCGTCGCCCCTGGGCCCGACCTCGTCGAGGCCCATCTCCACCGTCCCAGCCTCGTCCTGCCTCTTCCCCCCCCCTCATAGGCCGAAGCCCATGGGTGAGCCCCTCCTATTCCCCGCCCGTGCAATGAATAGTCCCCGAAATTCCCAGATTCATATGCATATGTTCATCGCATGGTAACTTTGCATCCGTAGCTCCGATTCATGCATACAGCATATCAAAATGTTCGTCTCAGAGAGTACATCATTTCATCTCATTGCATCATTTTCATTTGAGTTCATCTTGATGCCCGAAATGCTGTTAGAAGAGTGCTATGTGAGATAATTGTCAGATCTGATGCTCCATTTAGATATTTGTCATTTTTGCCATGATTATTGTGTGCATGATATGCCCATGAGCTCTACATAAGTTTTTGTTAAGGGTTTTGTCATCTTTCCAGAGGTGCAACCCATGTATTTTTTGGATGTGTGTGGTGACTAGCACGAGCTTGCAAAGTGAGGCACTTGGTAATGCTGATTTCAGGGACTTAGCATTTCCACTAAGTCCTTGAGCTGTTTATCTCATTATGCCATATGTTCATGTTGTTTCCTAGTGATCCGTGCCTCTTTGAGGATGATCAGTAAGGATGTTTTGTTAATATTGTAGTGCTCTATACATCCATGTCCTTGGTTGTAATTATGGAACATCCTAGCTTGAGTCAATCGAGCTCTACTTTTGCTATTTCGTGAATCTGGGCAGATTGTCTACTTGTTAGCAATTTTGCCGAGGATGTTGTAGTTGATCTGTGCATTCTATGCTATTGTTCTTGCCATGTCTAGCTTGGATTTTGTGTATTCTTGATGGATGTATGCTTAGTTGGTCATGACTTGCCCCGTAGTGAGTGCATCGAGCTCGTAAACATGCCTACTTGATATCTGTTTTCAGCATGCTCTAGTTTTCATTAAGTCTGTGATCTAATTATGTTTTTGCCATGTTCGCATGCTTGCAATTGTATTTTCTGATCCCTTTTGGCTCAAGGTCACTAAGGGACTTTTGTTAAGCTCTTTGAGTAGCTCCATGACATGCTTTACTTTGCCATGTTCAGGTCCGGTAGCGTGTAGTTTGGTTGCTCCGAAGAGTGCTACCTGATCTGAAATTCCAGACAAGTGTTAATTTCACTAAGTCTGAAATCTATTTGCCATATGCATTTTTGCCATGCTTGTTTGAACCTATTAATGGATGAATTGGCCGTATCTCAGTGTTCATCTTTTGTTAAGCATCATGAATGCATCCCTGCCATGTATTTTTTTGTCATGTTTGGGTGCTGTAGCATGTTCATCTTGTTGCATTTAGATGGCTACTTGCTGTAAATCACAGAACGTGGTCATATTTGAATCGCTTGCCATTTCCAAACTGTAGCTGCGATTCCGGCGTTCTTTCTATCGTTTTCAAGTGATTTCATCTCATCTTTCCAGTGGCACACTTGGATTTCCATGTAGAGTCCAGGTTAATTCATTCCTTTGCAAATCATGCATATGCATCGCATACCGCATCCCGCATATCATACCATGTTCATGTGTTGGTTGTTTACTATGTTGTGTGCTTCTTTTCCGGTGTTTGCTTCTTCGGGTTGGTTCCGGTAATGCCGCGTTTGTGAGGACCCGTTTGTCTACGTCCGTTTATCTTCTTCATGGACTCGTTCTTCTTCCTTGCGGGATCTCAGGCAAGATGATCATACCCTCGAAATCACTACTATCTTTGCTTTGCTTAGTTTCTCGCTCTTTTGCTATGCCTATGCTGCAATACCTACCACTTGCTTATCATGCCTCCTATATTGTTGAACCAAGCATCTAACCCACCTTGTCCTAGCAAACCATTGTTTGGCTATGTTACCGCTTTGCTCAGCCCCTCTTATAGCGTTGTTAGTTGTAGGTGAAGATTGAAGTTTGTTCCTTGTTTGGAACATGGAGATGTTGTTCCTTGTTTGAACATGTTTACTTGTTGGGATATCACATTATATCTTATTTAATTAATGCATATATATACTTGGTAAAGGGTGGAAGGCTCGGCCTTATGCCTGGTGTTTTGTTCCACTCTTGCCGCCCTAGTTTCCGTCATATCGGTGTTATGTTCCCGGATTTTGCGTTCCTTACGCGGTTGATTTATAATGGGAACCCCTTGACAGTTCGCTTTGAATAAAACTCCTCCAGCAAGGCCCAACCTTGGTTTTACCATTCGCCACCTAGCCTTTTTCCCTTGGGAGTCGCGCATCCCGAGGGTCATCTTTATTTTAACCCCCCAGGCCAGTGCTTGTCTAAGTGTTGGTCCAAAATGGGAAGCCTGCGGGGCCACCTCGGGGAAACTTGAGGGCTGGTTTTACTCGTAGCTTTACCTATCCGGTGTTGCCCTGAGAACGAGATATGTGCAGCTCCCATCAGGATGTCGGTGCATCGGGCGGCTTTGCTGGATTTGTTTTACCATTGTCGAGGATGTCTTGAAGAACCGGGATACCGATCGCGATCGGAATGTCTCGGGAGGAGGTCTATTCCTTCGTTGACCGTGAGAGCTTGTCACGGGCTAAATTGGGACACCCCTGCAGGGATTTGAACTTTCGGAAGCCGTGCCCGCGGTTATGGGCAGATGGGAATTTGTTAACGTCCGGTTGTAGAAAACCTGAAGTTGACCTTAATTAAAATGAATCAACAGCGTGTGTTACCGTGATGGTCTCTTTCCGGCGGAGTCCGGGAAGTGAACACTGTGTTGGATTTATGCTTGACGTAGGTTGTTTTAGGATCACTTCTTGATCATACTTTTACCGACCGTGCTTTGCCTTCTCTTCTCGCTCTCATTTGCGTATGTTAGCCACCATATATGCTAGTCGCTTGCTGCAGCTCCACCTCATACTTTTTACCTAACCCATAAGCTTAAATAGTATTGATCGCGAGGGTTGAGATTGCTGAGTCCCTGTGGCTCACAGATACTTCCAAAACCAGTTTGCAGGTGCCGATTAGTCCGTGCAGGTGACGCAACCAAGCTCAAGGAGGAGCTCGATGAAGATCTTGTCCTTTGTGTTGTTTCGTTCTAGTTGATCAGTAGTGGAGCCCAGTTGGGGTCGATCGGGGACCTTTGTCGCATTTGGGGTTCTTCTTTTATTTTGGTTCCGTAGTCGGACCTTGATTGTACTTGGATGATGTAATGCTTTATTCATGTATTTGTTTGAAGTGGTGATTGTAAGCCAACTATGTATCTCTTTCCCTTATGTATTACATGGGTTGTGTGAAGATTACCTCACTTGCGACATTGCTTTCAATGCGGTTATGCCTCTAAGTCGTGCTTCGACACGTGGGAGATATAGCCGCATCGAGGGCGTTACAAGTTGGTATCAAAGCCTTCCCCGACCTTAGGAGCCCCACTGCTTGATCGTTTTTAGCGGCTGAGTTGTGTCTAGAAAAATGTTTTGAGTCATTTAGGAATTATATATCGGAGAGTTTAGGAATTATTTTTACTCCCCAGTGTCTTCATCGCTCTGGTAAGGCATCCTAACGTAGAGTTTTGACTCTTCTCTTCTCAAATTTCACCAAAAAAATTTTTAGGATCACGCGGGTATCTTGGAATCATTCCGATGGTTTTATGATGAGAACATTGTCTTGGTGCCTCCTGTCAGGGGTTTTGTGGAAGTGTCCCGGGGAGTTGAGCTCCGAGGTGTTGTCGTCATAATTTTATCGTTGCAGTTCTGGAATACCTGAGTTTAGTTCGCCGACATCGAAAATCTCTTTTATGCAGTTCATTGGTGAGATAACCTCGACGCCACCCAGTACTTGGGCGGGAGTTCGGGAGTATCGCCATAACTCGTATAACGGATGCTTTTCGAAGGTTGAGGTAGATGATTTCCGAAGGTTTCTTGGTTATGTGTTGAAGGATGGATACAGCTGGATGTAGGATTTGGTAGTCTTGGGTGAGATATTATGCTTCCCCTGTATCCCCAACACCTGATTGCATAACCGGAAAGTTTCGGGAGTTTCATAGGTGGGAAATCAAGTAGCTCTTAGGATATCTTTCTGACAGATGTATGATATGAAATTGGGGTTCGACGTCTAGTGGTCCGCCTATCCACGGTTGATTTTACAGTGGTCTCGTTGTGTCTTAAAGAGTCCTTGGCTATGCCGACTCGGGGACGCTTCGTATGTCATGTGCACTTCCTTGTACATGATGGTGTTGTACGATCGAGCCCGTGTAGGCCCCACCATGAAAACTTCGGACGAAATCTCTATCATATGTTTGTTCCGGCTTATTCTGCGAGCCAATCCATTGTTTTTGTTTTTTAGTTGTGGTATTCGAGTTGCTTCAATGTCAAGTGTTTGATTCCATACCTTTCCTAAACGGTGATCTCATATTACTATGTGGATACTAATACTTCATGATAATCGATAGTGTCATGTCAATCCTTTTAACCGGTGTATCTCTCTTCAAGTGGATCCGATCATTTCACTATCAGCAAGATCTAGTATCAGTCCTCTCAACGGTGTTCATTTCATTCGTCCCAAGTTGCCTTTGTTTTTCCCACCCCCCCCCCCCTTTTTCTTCAAGGACTCAGATTTCTTAATCAAGTATCATCTCATTGATGAGAAGTCTCTCCATTCTTTTCCATCAATATTCTTATCCTGTGATTTTCATGAAGAGTCTAACGGAGATTCAAGTTCATCATTCTCCATTCTTTCCTTTTCCGGTGGATCCAATTCAAGCTTTCGGTGTTGATCATATTCTTTTCTCTATTTCAAATGCTTTTCTCGTGCCGGTGCACCTCACATTTAGTCATTTCTCGCTATTCATTTGTTTCGGAGTGCTGATAATATCTAAGAGGATTTGTGTCTCCATTGTCATTCCGTCCAAGATATTTCGAGATTGGTATCTCATTCAAGCCAGTTAATTCAACCGGTGCATTCTCTCTTTTAAATCATTCAACGGTGTTTGTTTTGAGTGGGCCCTAACCCACAGGTCTTTTCCCAGGATCTTTCCTGACTCTTCTTATTTTCCTGGAGCTATCCTCAAATTTCTTTTCGAAGTTTGACGTAAGAATGAATTGCAATCAGTCAAATGTCTTTCTCCAAGATCTTTCAAATTCATTTCATTGTTGATTCAACTTTTATATTCTTCTCTATTCTGGTGCCTAAATAATTCTTGGTGGTGTTTCTCGTTGTCATTCTCATCTTTTGGCGACCGAAGAAGAGTTTCTCTTTAATCTTGCTCCATTCTCTTCAAGATTCATGATGCTAGCTTGTTGCCATCCTCTCATAATTATTTTCGATTGTGAGAATCTTTTTTTCACCCATCAGGATATATTCAAGGGTATTTTCAGTTTGATTATCCGGAGCCCATCATTTCAGAAGACTTGTTTATTCTCAGCTTTCAGCTCTCGTCCTCCTAATCTTACCGGTGCATCGTTCAAGTGTTCTCTAATCAGCTCGTCATCTCTTCGTTCTCATATATCTAAATTCTCTCAAGCATCTTCATTTATTTGCTAATTCTTCCCAGTGTTTTCTTTATCTTCTCTTCGTTCATTTTTAAGTCTTATGGTGTTTCATTCAAGATTCCTCTTCTTACGTTATCATACTCCCGTTCTTTCAAATTCTACCGGTGGTTCGTTGAAGACCTTCTCAAGTTGATGCCATATCTATCTTAATCATTTCTTAGAGAATAAGTAGTATGCCAAATCCATTGTTGGTCATCAATTTAATTGGTGAAGGATACGCATAACATAATTCCTACTCTTGTTTCACACAAGTGATTAATTCCTTATTCCGGAGGCTCATCAAATTCTTGTTTCCATTTGTTCATCTTTCTTTTCCGGAGTGCCAAGATTTCTCTTTATCTCGTTGCTAAGCTTCATCTAATCATTGCAAGGTTTTAACCTTATTTTTCTCATCTTTCTTTCCCTCCGATCATTCTTTTGTGTACCGGAGTTCTTCATGAAGGTTCTACATGATGGTTCATCTATGATTTAATTCATTCTCGAAGTGTTCATCGAGATTCTTTTCCAAGAAACTCAAGCTTTCTTCATATTGTAATCTAGAGTGCAATTCTTTCTTCCGTATCTTTGGAGGTGGTATTATGTCATTCTTGATAATTTGAGTTCATGTTTCATGATTCACATGTTATTAATAATGAGGTATTTTAAATCCAGCAACCTCTTCTTTGGAGTTACTTTGGGTTATTTTTTTCACCTAAAGTTTTCCCTAGGGATTGTTGTTATCCATGGTGCTTATAAAGGACCCAAGTTTTTCTTCATCCTTTCCGGTGCGATATACTTTCTCGTCATTTTGCTCATATCCATCCAATTCTTTTCCCGTGAGTGGCAGGTTGTCACCTCATAATTTGAGATGTACTCCATCAGACCATATCAAACTTATTCTTTTCGTTGTTGGTTTTCAACAACTCCATTCTAGCATTTGTTGTAACCGTGCTCTCTCAAGATATTGTTTCCCTTCGTTCCGGAGGCAGTGTTTTGTAATGTCATCAAGTATCTTCTCATCTTACCATGTTCTTATTCAATTTCTTTATTTTCAACCGGAGTGCTGCCCGAATTTGGTCTTCCTTGATTCCCTTCTTTAACCGGAGTGTTTTCAATATATATCTTGCCCTTCAACCTTAAGGTTTTCGCAATGTTCTTTGTCCCTCTTTTCTAACGGAGTGTTTTCAACTTCGTTCATCTCCGTTGTATTCTTTTCTCAAAATGGCTTAACCTTTTCAAGGTTCTTTGGTTTCACTCATTGGTCAAAGAAGCAACTTAGTTTTACCTCTTCTCTTTCTCTTCCGTTTTCCCTCCGGTGCCATTCTAGATCTCGGGATGAGATCCTTTTGTAGTGGTGGAGTGTTGTAATGCCCCGAGACCGATGTGCCAGGTGTCATCCAGTTATTCGATGTTGTTGCATTGTCATTGCTTGCGTGTCATGCATTGCATATCACGTCATCATGTGCATTTCATTTGCATACATGTTTGTCTCATGCATCCGAGCATTTTCCCCGTTGTCCGTTTTGCATTCCGGCGCTCCGTTCTCCTCCGGTGGTCATTTCTACGTTTCTTTTGTGTGCAGGTGTTAAACATTTCCGGATTGGACCGAGACTTGCCAAGCGGCCTTGGTTTACTACCGGTAGACCGCCTGTCAAGTTTCGTACCATTTGGACTTCGTTTGATACTCCAACGGTTAACCGAGGGACCGAAAAGGCCTCGTGTGTGTTGCAGCCCAACACCCTTCCAATTTGGCCCAAAACCCACCTAAACCCCTTCTATCATCTAGAGCGTTCGATCACGATCGCGTGGCCACAGACCGCACCTCATTTGGACTCTCCTAGCTCCCTCTACCTATAAATATGTGATCCCCTCCGAAAATCGTGGTTCAAACCCTAGCCCCGCTCCCTCTCGCATCGCCGGACAAATATCCCCACGCCGTACATGTCCGCGCCGCCCTCCTCAGCCAATCACAGCCCGCCACGTCACCACGCAGATCCCCACTTCGCCGCCGCCGGGGCCCAGATCCGGCCCGCCCAGGGGACGAATCGGGCCGCGCCGGGCCCGCGCTCCGACGCCTGACCTCACCAGCGCCTCCACCGCGTCGCCCCTCAAACCCTGCTGCCTCGCCACCGTCGACGAGCACCGCGCTGGAGCGCCACCGTCCCGGTGAGCTCGCGCCTCCCCGTTGCCCTGTCTCTGGCTTTTTCTCTCTCTCTCTCTCTCGATCTCTCCTGATCTCTCTCTTTGTACTTCGACAGGAAGCGCGCCACCGCCCCGATCCGCTCCCGACGCCGTTTGGAGCTCCTCCGAGGACGGATCCGGCACCCTCTCCTCTGGATCCGTCCATTTCCGCCGATCCCTACCGTGCCCGCCTCACCGGAGACCATCCCCGGCCGCCGTTGACCGCCATGGCTTGCTGCCTCTTGCAGTCGGGAGGAAGCAGACGACGAGGGGAGCGTCGCCCCTGGGCCCGACCTCGTCCAGGCCCATCTCCACTGGCGCAGCCTCGTCCTGCCTCTCCCCCCCTCATGGGCCGAAGCCCATGGGTGAGCCCCTCTTATTCCCCGCCCGTGCAATGAATAGTTATCCAACGCTCACCTTTCAATCCTGTTTTTTTTCACTAAGTCCCCGAAATTCCCAGATTCATATGCACATGTTCATCGCATCGTAACTTTGCATCCGTTGCTCCGATTCATGCATATAGCATATAAAAATGTTCGTCTTAGAGAGTACATCATTTCATCTCAATGCATCATTTTCATTTGAGTTCATCTTAATGCCCGAAATGCTGTTAGAAGAGTGCTACTTGAGATAATTGTCAGATCTGATGCTCCATTTAGATATGTCATTTTTGCCATGATTATTGTGTGCATGATATGCCCATGAGCTCTACATATGTTTTGTTAAGGGTTTTTCCATCTTTCCAGAGGTGCAACCCATGTATTTTTGGGATGTGTGTGGTGACTAGCACGAGCTTGCAAAGTGAGGCACTTGGTAATGCTGATTTCAGGGACTTAGCATTTCCACCAAGTCCTTGAGCTGTTTATCTCATTATGCCATATGTTCATGTTGTTTCCTAGTGATCCGTGCCTCTTTTGAGGATGATCAGTAAGGATGTTTTGTTAATCTTGTAGTGCTCTATCCATCCATGTCTTTTTTTGCAATTATGGAGCACCCTAGCTTGAGTCAATCGAGCTCTACTTTTGTCATTTCGTGAATCTGGGCAGATTGTCTACTTGTTAGCAATTTTGCCGAGGATGTTGTAGTTGATCCGTGCATGCTATGCTATTGTTCTTGCCATGTCTAGCTTGGATTTTGTTTATTCTTGATGGATGTATGCTTATTTGGTCATGACTTTCCCCGTAGTGAGGGCATCAAGCTCGTAAACATGCCTACTTGAAATCTGTTTTCAGTATGCTCCAGTTTTCACCAAGTCTGTGATCTGATTATGTTTTTGCCATGTTCACATGCTTGCAATTGTATTTTCTGATCCCTTTTGGCTCAAGGTCACTAAGGGTATTTTGTTAAGCTCTTTGAGTAGCTCCATTCAATGCTTTATTTTGGCATGTTCAGGTCCGATAGCGTGTAGTTTGGTTGCTCCGAAGAGTGCTACCTGATCTGAAATTCCAGATAATCTGTTTGCCATATGCATTTTTGCCATGCTTGTTCGAACCTGTTAATGGATGAATTGGCCGTAGCTCAGTGTTCATCTTTTGTTAAGCATCATGAATGCATCCCTGCCATGTATTTTGTTGTCATGTTTGGGTGCTGTAGCATGTTCATCTTGTTGCATTTAGATGGCTACTTGCTGTAAATCGCAGAACATGGTCATATTTAAATCGCTTGCCATTTCCAAACCGTAGCTCCGATTCCGGCGTTCTTTATATAGTTTTCAAGTGATTTCATCTCATATTTCTAGTGGCACACTTGGATTTCCAATTTGAGTCCAGGTTCATTCGTTCCTTTGCAAATCACGCATATGCATCGCATACCGCATCCCGCATATCATACCATGTTCATGTGTTGGTTGTTTACTATGTTGTGTGCTTCTTTTCCGGTGTTTGCTTCTTCGGGTTGGTTCCGGTAACGTCGCGTTTGTGAGGACCCGTTCATCTACGTCCATTTGTCTTCTTCATGGACTCGTTTTTCTTCCTTGCGGGATCTCAGGCAAGATGATCATACCCTCGAAATCACTACTATCTTTGCTTTGCTTAGTTGCTCGCTCTTTTGCTATGCCTATGCTGCGATACCTACCACTTGCTTATCATGCCTCCTATATTGTTGAACCAAGCCTCTAACCCACCTTGTCCTAGGAAACCATTGTTTGGCTATGTTACCGCTTTGCTCAGCCCCTCTTATAGCGTTGTTAGTTGCAGGTGAAGATTGAAGTTTGTTCCTTATTTGGAACATGGAGATGTTGTTCCTTGTTGGAACATGTTTACTTGTTGGGATATCACATTATATCTTATTTAATTAATGCATCTATATACTTGGTAAAGGGTGGAAGGTTCGGCCTTATGCCTGGTGTTTTGTTCCACTCTTGCCGCCCTAGTTTCCGTCATATCGGTGTTATGTTCCCGGATTTTGTGTTCCTTACGCGGTTGGGTTATAATGGGAACCCCTTGACAGTTCGCTTTGAATAAAAATCCTCCAGCAACAACCTTGGTTTTACCATTCGCCACCTAGCCTTTTTCCCTTGGGAGTCACGCATCCCGAGGGTCATCTTTATTTTAACCCCCCTCGGGCCAGTGCTTGTCTAAGTGTTGCTCCGAAATGGGCAGCCTGCGGGGCCACCTCGGGGAAACTTGAGGGCTGGTTTTACTCGTAGCTTGACCTATCCGGTGTTGCCCTGAGAACGAGATATGTGCAGCTCCCATCAGGATGTCGGCGCATCGGGCGGCTTTGCTGGATTTGTTTTACCATTGTTGAGGATGTATTGAAGAACCGGGATACCGAGCCTGATCGGAATGTCTCGGGAGGAGGTCTATTCCTTCGTTGACCGTGAGAGCTTGTCATGGGCTAAATTGGGACACCCCTGCAGGGATTTGAACTTTCGAAAGCCATGCCCGCGGTTATGGGCAGATGGGAATTCGTTAACGTCCGGTTGTAGAAAACCTGAAGTTGACCTTAATTAAAATGAATCAACAGCGTGTGTTACCATGATTGTCTCTTTCCGGCGGACTCCGGGAAGTGAACACGGTGTTGGAGTTATGCTTGACGTAGGTTGTTTTAGGATCACTTCTTGATCATACTTTTACCAACCGTGCTTTGCCTTCTCTTCTCGCTCTCATTTGCGTATGTTAGCCACCATATATGCTAGTCGCTTGCTGCAGCTCCACCTCATACTTTTTACCTTACCCATAAGCTTAAATAGTCTTGATCGTGAGGGTTGAGATTGCTGAGTCCCTGTTGCTCACAGATACTTCCAAAACCAGTTTGCAGGTGCCGATGAGTCCGTGCAGGTGACACAACCAAGCTCAAGGAGGAGCTCGATGAAGATCTTATCCTTTGTGTTGTTTCGTTCTAGTTGATCAGTAGTGGAGCCCAGTTGGGGTCGATCGGGGACCTTTGTCGCATTTGGGGTTCTTCTTTTATTTTGGTTCCGTAGTCGGACCTTGATTGTACTTGGATGATGTAATGCTTTATTCATGTATTTGTGTGAAGTGGCGATTGTAAGCCAACTATGTATCTCTTTCCCTTATGTATTACATGGGTTGTGTGAAGATTACCTCACTTGTGACATTGCTTTCAATGCGGTTATGCCTCTAAGTCGTGCTTCAACACGTGGGAGATACTGCAGGATCTGTTGTGCCATCGTATGATTCAATGTTTACAGGTTTGAAACCTTCTGGGAATTGACGTTCCATTACTTCATCTGTAAAGCATAAGGGGTGTGCGGCGCCTCTGTATTGGGTTATATCTCGACGCAGCTCGAATGGGTCTTGCCCGCTGTGTTCGGCCCGGCCGGATTTGCTTTTACTGTATCTGGTGTGACGTTTGTCGTCTCACTGAGTGGTGCACCCCCGTGATCCATAGATTGATCTTGAATGCTTTGCCTTGTCCCCCATTATGTTTTGCAGGTCTCGCGTATCTCCCCATGCCTTTTTATTTGAATGGCGTTGGGGTGGGGGCTGAGCTTTTGGCTGGAATGGCTCTCTATCGCGGCCATGAGGTGGCCGATTCGCCGTATCATACGCTTCTTCCTCCAGTCGGGGTAGTAACCTGCGCCTTGGGTAACTCTTGGAGGGGCGCTCGAGTTTATATTCCTTGGCCGCGAGGACTTCAGTCCATTTGTCAGCTAGCAGATCTTGATCAGCTTGAAGCTTCTGCTGCTTTTTCTTCAGGCTATTTGCCGTGGCCATAAGCCGGCGCTTGAAGCGCTCTTGTTCGATGGGATCCTCTGGGATGGCGAATTCATCATCGCCGAGGCTTGCCTCATCTTCGGAGGTGGGGATGTAATTGTCATCCTCCTCCTCTCCATCTGTCGCTCTCTCAGGAGAGCTGGCTCCTTCATCCTCCTGCTCTAAATCTTGCTGGAGGGGATTGTTGTTGTCTTCGGCACTATCTGGAGTATTATTATCTCCTGTGCCGGTATCACCACTTTTGCTTTGGAGGGACTTAGAGCGGCACCGCTGACGTTGGCGCTTGGGTTGCTTCTTGGAGGGGTCATCCTCTGCTATCTCGTCGCCATTGCCTTCGTTGGGTGTATCCACGATGTATATGTCATATGATGATGTGGCTTTCCAGTGCCCTATAGGTGCTGGATCATGTTCGTCTCCGACATCATCGTCCATACCGTCGATGTCTTCGGAGTTGAAGTCGAGCATGTCAGTTAAATCATCGACAGTGGCTACGAAGTGAGTGGTGGGTGGGCGTCGAATTTCTTCGTCGTCCGCATCCCAATCCTGTTGGCCATAATCCGGCCAGGGCTCTCCTGACAAAGAGAGAGATCTTAGTGAATTCACCATGTCGCCGAATGGCGAGTGCTGAAAGATATCCGCGGCGGTGAATTCCATGATCGGTGCCCAATCGGATTCGATTGGCAGGGGCGCGGGCGGTTCGGAGTCAGAAAGAGAGTCCAGCACCTTGGAGTCACGGGCTACGTGGAGGATTATACTGGTGTTTGGCTCGATCACCGTTGAGACTGCAGCCCCTGAGGCGGTGTCTAACAACCCGTCCTCGATTGGCGTAGTTGGCTCCGAGCTAAGGGTCGGAGCTGATGCGGGCGCGGCCTCTGGGGTACCGTTCGGCGGTAGAGCTAGGTCATACCCATCGCGACAGTGCGGCGCGCCCGGCTGTGGCTCGAATCCGTCAAAGATCAAGTTGGCCGTGTAGTTCAAACATCCAAATCCGACCTGATGGCCAGGGGCGTAGCTTTCAATCTGCTCCAGATGGCCAAGCGAATTAGCCCGCAGTGCAAAGCCACCGAATACGAAGATCTGTCCAGGGAGAAAAGTCTCACCCTGGACCGCATCGCCATCGATGATAGTAGGAGCCATCAAGCCTAACGGCGACGACACAGAGGAACTCTCAATGAAAGCACCAATGTTGGTGTTAAAACCGGCGGATCTCGTGTAGGGGGTCCCGAACTGTGCGTCTAGACCGGATGGTAACAGGAGGCAGGGGACACGAACTTTTACCCAGGTTCGGGCCCTCTTGATGGAGGTAAAACCCTACATCCTCCTTGATTAATATTGATGATATGGGTAGTACAAGAGTAGATCTACCACGAGATCAGAGAGGCTAAACCCTAGAAGCTAGCCTATGGTATGATTGTTGTTGTCCTACGGACTAAAACCCTTCGGTTTATATAGACACCGGAGAGGGTTAGGGTTACACAAGGTCGGTTACAAAGGAGGAGATATCCATATACGTATTTCCTGGCTTGCCTTCCATGCTAAGTAGAGTCCCATCCGGACACGAGACGAAGTCTTCAATCTTGTATCTTCATAGTCTAACAGTCTGGCCAATGGAGATTGTCCGGCTGTTCGGAGACACCCTAATCCAGGACTCCCTCAACGACCATCACTGAAGACCCCGTGGACGTCAAGTTCCGTGTCATGACCCCGAACATCTACGGACATGAACCACTACTTCCCTCGACGACACATGAACGACTACTTCCCTTGACGCACTCGATCCGCCTCGAATAGCATGCTTCGAAGGTATAACCACCGAGACGACGCCTGTGAACGAATGCATGTGTGTTGTATGAAATGCTCGCATTTGCACCATGCCCGACATGTTTCTTGCATGTTCCCCGTTGCCATACCGTCATCTCAGGGGACACCCGGTTACCGGGATCACCCCACCATCCTTGCATGACATGCTCCCGGCACACTCTCTTTTGCACTGGCATCTCAATCAAGTTACCGGAACTGGAATGTTGTTATGGCATCATTTTCGGATTCGTTGCCGTGGCACCCCTTTCGTTTCCACCACGAGGACAAATGCCTCATATCTTATCATGTCAACTATTAATAAAAATTGCATAAAACTTGCAAATGTCATCCGCATCATGATAACAACATCAAGAGTGTTTAAATTGTTGTTTGCATTAATTTGCTAAATGCATATGAGGATTTTCCAGACTTGTTGCTTGCTGTTCCAGCCTCATTTAAACTTGCCTAGATAGGTAGTTTTACTTGGCTTCACCCCTTGCCATGTTAATCAACATTTAATATTGTTGGGTACATAAACGAGATCGAACTAAATAACTTGTCGTGGTGTTTCGTCAATATGCAACGGAGTTGCATATTGAGCTCCACTTAATTTGTAGGATTGCTTGTGCACTTTTGCCATGCAATGCTTCATTAAGCCGGAGATGCATCATACTTGATTGTGCATCATGCCATGTTCATGTGGTGGTTGTTTACCATGATTGTTTGGTTCTTTCCGGTGTTGCTTCTTCGGGTTGGTTCCGATAATGTCGCGTTTGTCTTCTTCATGGACTCGTTCTTCTTCCTTGCGGGATGTCGGGCAAGATGACCATACCCTTGAAATCACTTCTATCTTTGCTTGCTAGTTGCTCGCTCTTTTGCTATGCTGCGATACCTACCACTTGCTATATCGTGCCTCCCATATTGCCATGTCAAACCTCTGACCCACCTTGTCCTAGCAAACTGTTGTTTGGCTATGTTACCACTTTACTCAGCCCCCCTTAGAGTGTTGCTAGTTGCAGGTGAAGATGGAGTTTGTTCCATGTTGGAACATGGATATGTTGGGATATCACAATATCTCTTATTTTAATTAATGCATCTATACACTTGGTAACGGGTGGAAGGCTCGGCCTTATGCCTGGTGTTTTGTTCCACTCTTGCCGCCCTAGTTTTCGTCATACCGGTGTTATGTTCCTTGATTTTGCATTCCTTACACGGTTGGGTTATAATGGGAACCCCATGATAGTTCGCCTTGAATAGAACTCCTCCAGCAAGGCCCAACCTTGGTTTTACATTTGCACTAACAACCTATCACCTTCCCTTGGGTTTTCACGAGCCCGAGGGTCATCTTTATTTTAACCCCCCCCCGGCCAGTGCTTCTCTAAGTGTTGGTCCGACCTGAGCGATGTCCGGCGCCCCCTGGGCAACCAGGGTCTATGCCAACCCGACGTCTTGCTCATCCGGTGTGCCCTGAGAACGAGATATGTGCAGCTGATATCGGGATTTGTCGGCACATTCGGGCGGCTTTGCTGGTCTTGTTTTACCATTGTCAAAATGTCTTGTAACCGAGATTCCGAGTCTGATCGGATCGTCCTGGGAGAAGGAATATCCTTCATTGACCATGAGATCTTGTGATGGGGTAAGTTGGGACACCCCTGCAGGGTTTTGAACTTTCGAAAGACGTGCCCGCGTGGGCAGATGGGAATTTGTTAATGTCCAGTTGTTGAGAACTTGGCACCTAACTTAATTAAAATGCATCAACCGCGTGTGTAGCCGTGATGGTCTCTTTCCGGCGGAGTCCAGGAAGTGAACACGGTTCTTGTGTTATGCTTGAACGTAAGTAGTTACAGGATCACTTCTTGATCACTTCTAGTTCACGACCGTGCTTTTCTTCTCTTCTCGCTCTCATTTGCGTAAGTTAGCCACCATATATGCTAGTGCTTGCTGCAGTTCCACCTCACTACCCTTTCCTACCCATAAGCTTAAATAGCCTTGATCGTAAGGGTGTGAGATTGCTGACTCCCCGTGACTCACAGATTACTTCAAACAGTTGTAGGTGCCGATGATAACTGTGCAGGTGATGCAACCGAGCTCAAGGAGGAGCTCGATGAAGTTCGTGTTCGTTGTGTTGTTTCGTTTCCAGTTGATCAGTAGTCGAGCCCTGTTGGCGCGATCGGGGATCCAGCATTAGGGGTGGGCTTTCTTTATGTTTGGTCCCGTAGTCGGACCTTGATTGTATTCTGGATGATGTAATGCTTTATTTATGTATTGTGTGAAGTGGCGATTGTAAGCCAACTCCTTATCTCTTTCTTATTCAGTACATGGGATGTGTAAAGATTACCACTCTTGCGACATGCCTACAATGCGGTTATGCCTCTAAGTCGTGCTCCGACACGTGGGAGATATAGCCGCATCGTGGGTGTTACACAAGTTCCGCCCGAAGGGTCTCCACGGCCGCAGCTCCATCTACAGTCACATCATATTATAGATACTAGCATCATGCTCCTCTTAATATTTGTTGACCACCCGAAAATATAGACCATGTGCCTCGTCAAGCCGCTTGTTCACAAGCACAATGTCGGCATCTGCCGCGTCAAGTTGCAGGCTCAGCTCGGCAAACTCAGCAGTCCGGCCAGCCACCGGACCATCAGCCACATGCACATGAAAGCAGCGCGATCATTACCTGGGACTATGATCCTCTGTTTGCCGCCTCTAGACAGCAACCAGAGTCTCAAGGGCTACTATCTGTATAGAGCACACCTAGTGTGTGCGGTACCATCAAAATTTTTATATTACTTTGTGTACCTCAAAACATCTTAGCAGGCTCGTAAAAGCCTCATGCAACCCACTTTTGGCGGATGAAATCCTCTAAACCACCATACCCATTAAAGTACGATGCTCCTCTGAGATAGCCGCTTGCTCCAAAAGACCCATCAATGTGTCCGGTTGTGCACCGGACAATCCCAGACTCTTTCTGTTGCTCTCCTTAGGAGCCAAATACTCCGGACTTCAGGTGGCCGAAGGGTTACCTTCTGGCCTTGGTGGATCGGGAGAAATCCTCCGCGATGACACCTCACGGTCGTCCGCCCCAGGAGGCGGGGAGACAGGGGGAGACGTTTCGCTCTGCATCATCTCCGGAAGAAGATCCCCCGAAGACGAACTCTGTCGAGACGGGCTACGATCCAGACTGCAAGACATATGTCTCGGTTATTGTCCTCGGAGATAAAGCAGGATATATTTACCAAAAGTACTCTTGTTCACTTAGATCTCGGTGGAGAGCTGGCCCCCTTTCGGGCACTATGCGGTAAGGACGCCCTCCGGGGCAGGCCCCCTGGCAAAGGTTTCTTCCCTCGTTTGGAAAACTTCGTTTCCAAGTCTTCAGAGGCGGTCCTTTTCCTTCCTTGGGGAGAGGGGATTCTGGATTCCTCTCCCCAATTATCCTCCTTCGTGGAGACACTAATTCCCCCGGTTTGGATGAGTAATGCGTGAATCCCGCTTTCGGCTTCTTTATTCCTCCCTTTATCTTCCCCTGATGGCACTTGATAAGGTGTGCGCTCAAGCATCCTGGCTAGCACAGGATCCGGTGAGCCTTCGGGAAGGGGGGCCAAACACTTGATCATCTTCGCCTTTCTTATCCAGTCCTGGCCGAGAGTGATTTTTTCAGAATGATGTTGTGACAAATAAAAAGACAACATGTTCGGCCGCAAAATTACTTACGTGGGTATCTCGACGGTTGCAGTGGAGACCCGCATCCTCGGTGGTGCTTGGACACTTTATTCATGATCCGAAGAACAATCCGTACATCTCTTCGAGTGTCACGCCGAAGAATTGTTGAATAGTTCACGGTCCTTCCGAGATGAACTCCCACAGACGGAGAGATCGACGTTGGGATGGCAGGACCCGAAAAACTAGCATAACTTGCATTACCTTGACAAGACTGACATCCCTCTTGAGGAGATCTCGGATAAGACTTTGCAATGTCAGCATGTCATTAACTGTCCCCCAGTCCAGCCCCTTGTTGTCCCATGACGCTAGTTGCGGCGGGTGGCCCGAGCGGAAGGCAGGGGCAGCTGCCCACTTTTTAGTTCGGGGAGCTGTGATGTAAAACCACTCCCGCTGGCATAAGTTGGACACCTCCGGGAAGGAGCCATTAGGCCATGGAGCATCGGCGCCTTTTCTTATTATGGTACCTCCGCATTCTGCGTGTCGCTCGTCGATCGTCTTCGGCTTCACATTGAAGGTCTTAAGACATAAGCCGAAGTGTGGGGTGATGCGAAGGAAGGCCTCGCACACGACGATAAACAACGAGATGTGGAGGATGGAATCTAGAGCTAGATTGTGGAAATCGAGCCCGTAATAGAACATAAGCCCTCTTACGAAGGGATCAAGACTAAAGCCTAGCCCTCGGAGGAAGTGGGAAACAAATACAACACTCTCGTTGGGTTCGGGAGTGGGGATGACCTACCCTTGAGCAGGCAGCCTGTGCGAGATTTCGGCGATCAGATACCTGGCTTCCCTTAGCTTATTAATGTCCTCCTCTGTCACATCCACTGACCTTGAAGGTTGGATCCGGACATGGTTGAAGGTCCGAAGCGCTTAGCCTAAGCCTTGGGTGTTGGAACTTGAGGTGGGGGAGGGGAAGGATTAGGCGTGAGAAGAAAAGGACATGCCTTGGCCCATCTATAAAGAGGGTGAATATCAAGCGTCCTCCGCGTGGCCGTTTGGAACTTGCCTAAAATCGAGGAGTCATACTAACAAACACGATTGGGTTACCCACACCTGTATTGATGGGAATCTCGTCATAAGGGGAACACGATCTCTGCTTCGACAAGATGTGCCAATAAAACCGCCTCGCAACACGTGCAATGGCAGGCAGGGAAAAAAGGTTCGTAATGACCGGGCCACAGCAGGACGTCACGTTATAAAAAGTTGTCAGCAGATTAGATTTGTGGAATAATATACTATCTACGGAGGTATGTGGAATTTATTTTGCAGAGCCGGACATGATCCTTGTGTTCAAAATCTTCTATGGAGTATTCGGAGAAGGAACCCACCTTGCAATGCCGAAAACAATCTGCGCGTCGTACTCATCATCATTAATGCCTGGTTCAGGGGCTACGGAGGGAGTCCTAGATTAGGGGGTCCTCGGACAGCCGGACTATTGTACTATGAAGATACAAGATTGAAGACTTCGTCCCGTGTCTGGGTGGGACTCTCCTTTGTGTGGAAGGCAAGCTTGGCAATTCGGATATGTAGATCTCCTCCCTTGTAACCGACTCTGTGTACCCCTAGCCCCCTCCGGTGTCTATATAAACCGAAAGGTTTAGTCCATAGGACAAGAACAATCATAATCAGAGGCTAGATTGTAGGGTTTAGCCTCTACGATCTCGTGGTAGATCAACTCTTGTAATACTCATATCATTAAGATCAATAAAGCAGGAAGTAGGGTATTACCTCCATCGAGAGGGCCCGAACCTGGGTAAACATTGTGTCCCTCGCCTCCTGTTACCATCAGCCTTAGACGCACAGTTCGGGACCCCCTACCAGAGATCCGCCGGTTTTGACACCGACAGCAACCTCTCATACCAAGACCGCGACACCACCGGCCTGTCGACCATCTCGTGGCAATGAGACCTCCTCTTCTTCGGCGGGAGCAGCTCGGGCTCGTTGAGGGGAGCCTTGCCCTTCTCTGCGGCCCAGAACCTCCGGATCAGCGCCATGTCTGCACAAGCAAGGAGTGGAGCAAGGAAGAAGAAGAAGCGGGAGAGGCAGAAGAATGATGGGCGACGGGGGCTCCGCCCCCCTCCGATTAATACCAGGAGAAGGCCAACCAACGCCCCCCATTATCACAGCTAATGATAGTTTTCCTTGCATGTCGCAGGGACTTGTCAAGTCAGCCAGTTGTCGAGGCAGCATGGAGAAGCTGAAACGCCCACGACCAATCAACCGCCACACGTCGACCAAGGATGCAGGCTATTGGGGCGCGCGGCGCTCCGCACTTGACCTTTGGCTTCGCCTCGAAGCCAAGCCCGAGCGCGCCTTGGGCCCGGGGGCTACTGTCGGCGTTCTAGGAATGAGGGTCCCTAGACTTGCCTGCCTGCGGCCCGCGGCGTGGCTTTGCTAGCAGGCCTGTAGGGCCCATCTTCATCAACAAGGCATTCAAGACCTTTGCAAGGGGCCAAGCCTCGCGAGGCGGAAGACGCAAGACCTCCTCAGGAGCGGCCTCACCAGGCAGGCTCGCGAGGGGCGGAGAGTTTAAGGCCAGGCAAACCTCGCGAGGTTCTCGTGATGTGAGCCATGACGATCGAGACCAGGCGGGCGCCAGCGCGCGCAGCATCCTTGTTTCCTCTTTGGTGCTAAGGGGGCAAGCACAGGCGCGGAGTACCGTGGCATCAAGCAAAGGTTTCCATATCGGTGCAACAAGAACAAGACCAGAAGGATGGCAACACAGAGGTCACCGTGGAGCCCAAGACAGCATCACCACTTGAGCCTTTTGCAGGCAAAGAACACTTTTGTCAGGATAAGTTGTACTAGCTGTCCCCCTTCAAATTGATTGTTGTTGGCTCCCTTCCCGCTCAATATTCGGGAAGAGGACCAGGGCCTCTATAAATAGGACTAGCCACCACCATCGCTAGGGCAGAGTGAATCAGATTCTCACACACACAAGTTCACCAAGCATAAGAACACCTCAACCTCAGGAGGCTGTTCTTCCCCTTGTACTGTTCATCATTAGCCCAAGGCTATCCACCACCACCAAAATGGAGTAGGGTATTACACCACACTGGTAGCCTGAACCAGTATAAATCTCATGTCCTTTGTGTTACGAGTTCATCGAGTTAGTTCGTAAGATCTCAGCTGAGTTAGGACGTGGATCGGTAGGGGGGAAATCTTTGCGCGCACCCTAGTGTTCGAACCATAAGGGTTTTGCCGGAACCCGTGATCCGACACCCCCAAGCTAGAGCAACATTTTCTCCTTCATAAGGCCAAAAGTTATATATGCCGTTTCGATCACGGTGAACTAGATGCATGCATAGGATGATTGTTTTGGAGAAATTCCAATTCCAAGATCCAATATCATCGCATAGACTATACCATGCCAATGCTTTTCCCTTCAAAGATAACAGGAAACCTTCTTCTTAGCTTCATCTCCGGGAAAACCTGCAAGCTTAAATAATCCACAAATTTTATCCACATATATCAAGTGCATATCAGGATGTTCGGTTCCATCTCCTGCACAAGGATTATCTAGTAGTTATTCTATTATACCCGAAGGAATTTCATAGCCAATATTTTCTGTGGGTGCAGTAGGTTGAGGGGCAACTAATTTTGGTTACAGTCGGGGTGAAGATACCATGAACAAAACCCTCGAAGGATTGTTCTCCATAGTGACAAGTGATAATAAATTTCAGCACGTAGTAACAACTATTCCTTACCAAGAGCACTTCACTCCCCGACAATGGGGCCAGAAAAGAGCCTAGATGACCCACAAGTATAGGGGATCAATCATAATCCTTTCGATAAGTAAGAGTGTCAAACCCAATGAGGAGCAGAAGGAAATAACAAGTGGTTTTCAGAAAGGTAATCTCAACAAGCACTAAAATTGTCGGTAACGAGTAGTTTGACATCTAGGTAATTTGTAACAAGCAAGTAACGCTAATGGTAAAATAATGTGCAGCAAGGTAGCCCAATATTTTTGTTGAAAAGGGCAGGCCAAAATGGTTTCTTATGATAAGCGAAGTGTTCTTGAGGGTACACGACAATTTCATCTAGTCACTTTCATCATGTTGGCTTGATTTGTGTTCGCTACTTTGATAATTTGATATGTGGGTGGACAGGTTCTTAGGTGTTGTTCTTACTTGAAAAAACCTCCTACTTATGATTAACCCTCTCGCAAGCATCCGCAACTACGAGAAAAGTATTAAGATAAAATCTATCCATTGCACTAAACTTTTGGATCCAAATTAGTCCCTTACGAAGTCATGCATAAACTAGGGTTTAAGCTTCTGTCACTCTAGCAACCCATCATCTAATAACTACTCCATAATGCATTCCTTAGGCCCTAAGAAGGTGAAGTGGCATGAAGTCGACATTCACATGACATCACTAATGGAATCACAACATACATATCATCAAAATATCAAACACATATCAAGTTCACATGATTACTTGCAACAAGATTTCTCCCTGACCTCAAGAATGAAAGAAACTACTCACAAATGATATCATGCTCAAGATCAGAGAGGTATTAAATAGCATAATGGATCTGAACATACAATGTTCCACCAAATAAACATTATAGTAACCGACTACAAGATGTAATCAACACTACTAGTCACCCACAAGCACCAATCTATGGTTCTGGTACAAAGATTGAACACAAGAGATGATCTAGGATTTGAGAGGAGATGGTGTTGCTGAAGATGTTGATGGAGATTTCCCTCCCCAAGATGGGAGAGTTTTTGGTGATGATGATGAAGATGATTTCCCCCTCCGGGAGGGAAGTTCCTTCGGGGGAATCGCTCTGCCGAAGGGCAAAAGTTCTTTTGCCCAAGTTCTACCTCGAGACGGCAGCGGTTCGTCCCAAAAGTCCTATCCTTATTTTTTGTAGGTCGGAATGACTTATATACCAGAAGATGGGCACCGAAGGTGGGCTGTGGCGGGCACAACCCACCACGGCACGCCTGGGGACCCTGGCGCACCCAAGTGGGTTGTGACCACCTGGTGGGCCCCCTCTTGTAGTTATTTTCTCCTATAATTCTTAAATATTCCATCGAAAATCTCGGTGAAGTTTCTGCTCATTTGGAGATGTGCAGAATAGGTAACTCTGACGTATCCTTTTCAGGTCTAGAATTCCACCTGCCAGCATTCACCCTCTTTGTGTGAACCTTGCATATTATGAGAGAAAAGGCATTAGAATTACTCCATAAAGAATTATTATGCATAAAAACATTATAAGTAATAGTAGGAGAACTTGATGGAAAATTTTATGATGCCCCCTCTTCTCAAGATGATCCAAGATGATCAGATATGACAATCTTATGCGCAATGTGGTATGATGCTATGGCGCTTGCTTACAAGATCTTTGCTCTCTTTTCTTTTGCTTAAAAGCTTATTCTCTCTATTTTTTTGATATGGACACTATGCAAAATGCACAAACCAAGATAGCAATTGTGTATATGCGGGAACAATCTTGTGACACAAGAGATGATATGATGATACCAATATGATATGGTATGTATGCAATGGAAGGTGTAGATCTCTAATGTGCACAAGTAACGTTGCAGGCAATACTCAAATGGCTAGTCTCGGTAGGCAAGTGACGCAAAAGGGGCTCGGGGTTATCAATGCAATTGCAAGGGGAATGTACAATGGTGTCGTCGAGGTTACCATCCTTGAAGATGGTGAGTGGCGGTGTTCTTGATGTAGATACCAAGATGATGGAGACTCGTCCCTAAGTAGCCGAAACACCTTAGGAAACGGTAAAAAACCCGCGAACTCAAAATCTCACGGACAAAAGTCAAATGGCGGTAGCGGGATGCAGTGGTGGTGTTGCGGAAGCTCAATGGTATTGCGGCAATGCAATGATGGGTTATGCGAGTAGGCAATGCGGAACTGGAGGGTTATTGGGTTATGTGAGTCGGAGTTGGAAGCACGGTCCCTAAGTAGCCGAAACACCTTAGGAGACTCAAGTCACAACTCAAACGACCAAAAATGCTAAATGGAGCACAATGGGTTAGGTTGCGAAAGGCTATGGTGGATTTTGCGGATGGTATGGTGGAAGGCCTAGTTAAAGAAGCCAAAATGTCAAAAATTTGATGGATTCAAATGGTGTTGGAGCCTATCTAGGTGGATGGGGGATGTTCATAGGTACTCATCGAGCTAAAGAACGTGAAAATCGGACTCCGGATGTGGCAGTTATGGGCTAAATGGTGAAGTACTCGCGGCTGTCCTAGGGGGGTCATGCGCACGGGGGTAGGAGCCCGCGGGCACGGGGTCCCGTGCGCATGGTACAGGTCCGTGGGCACGGGGTCCCGTGCGCACGGTACAGGTCCGTGGGCACGGGGTCCCATGCGCACGGTACAGGTCCGTGGGCATGGGGTGTCTAGAGAGTTTTCGGGGGCCCGTGCGCACGGGGTCTGGGGTCCGTGGGCACGGGGTGGGCGGAAATTTCGCGATTTCGTGGCGGAAAATGGAGATTTCTTGGGCAAAATTGGGGAGATTTTGGGGATGGTGGTGGGGAAAAGATGGGGGAGGTCTAGATCCACTCGAAACCAAGCAAATCCATGGATCAAATCCAACAAAACATCACCAAACCAACAAATCACAAAAAAATTGGGGCTATTTTTGGTGGGGATTTTCGAAATTGGGGAAGAACACAACAAAACTAGGCTAGAAAACAAAGAGGGGGGCTACAATTTCGTGAGAAACCATGTCTCATGATACCAAAATGGTGTAGGGTGGAACCCTAAGTGGAGATCTTTCACGAATTGGAGGGGGAATCCCCAAGAACAAGATGAACACAAGAGGAAAACACTCAATTGACTAGATCCAATCACACAAAGAGAGATACAATGATTCAAAGACAATAAAGGAAAGATACAAGGTGCTAGTTCATCCCAATCCTATGAGGAACTAGGTCTTGGTGATCCTATGATGGGGATCTATCCACTAGGGATCTTCTCCATAGGAGGTCATGATCTATCCACTAGGGATCTTCTCCATAGGAGGTCTTGATCTCCAATGGAGAGGTCTCTCTCTCTCTCAAGTGGAGGAGTGGTACAAGGAGCAAAGCTCTCATATGTCTATCATATCCTTTGTTAACCCTAACAAATGGTCTACATATGGAATATATAGGTGGCTGGAGGTGAGGGACGGGGTTGATGAAGAGGAGGCCCAAACAGCAATCACAGCCGTCCATCCTGTGGGGCCTATGCACACGGGGTAAGTTGGGCCCGTGTGCACGGGGGTCCCATGGACACGGTACAGGCCCGTGCGCACGGGGTGCTCTGGCGCCAGCTCTCTGTGTTGCCCGTGCGCACGAGGTCTTCGAGGGCCGTGGGCACGGGGTCGCCTGGGAAGTGCAGAGTTGATCTTCATGCACTCCTTCTTCTTCCTTGTGGCCTTGGGGTCCTTCTCCTTGGCCTCCGGGAAGCTCCCTAGCTGCTTGGCGGCAGTCGCCCTCGTACCTAATGATGCACAACGTTCCATGGTGAGGTAGCGACCAAGTCCCATAGATGTTCATGTAAATCTTGAAGAGGAGCGGGTTCACCTTAAGTCTGGTAGGTCCACTTGGGGCTTGATGTTCTATGAAGGTGTACCTGGAGATGAACGTAGGATGCTCCGCATCACTCTTTGTGTGAACCTTGCATATTATGAGAGAAAAGGCATTAGAATTACTCCATAAAGAATTATTATGCATAAAAACATTATAAGTAACAGTAGGAGAACTTGATGGAAAATGGACATGTCAGTTATCGCCCCGTGAACGTGGGGTGTTGGCAGCCCACGGGTCATGGCTTAAATTACCCCATGTCGCCTCGCACGACATGCGGGAAAACCGGAAACTGATTCAATCACATGTTAATGGAGAAGCAAGGAAGATATCAAGGAAGAAATGGATCCCATTGCAGAGGGGTCATAGCGCATGCCTGTGTATTAGTTAGGGCACGTATCCAACGATGCCTGGCGGCACGTATGAGCCAGGCACAGGGGCTCCTATCGGTGCAACGAACGATCACATTTGCTTCCCAGACTTGTACACAAGCGTGCTAGCATGCTATATCCAGCACCAACATATAATAACAAAACTAAGGTAGAAGAACCACTCTTCGTGAGATCAAGGAGCGGATCAAGAAGACCAAGTTAGCATACAGGACGGCAAGATATCACCTTGGGCAAGCCTCCCTTGCCGGGCAGGAGCGCCTGATCAGGTCAAGGCCACCCCAAGGGCAAAGTCCAATATTGCCACGGCGGGTGAGGGAGTCCTGGATTAAGGGGTCCTCGGACAGCCGGACTATATACTTTGGCCAAATAGTTGGACTATGAAGATACAAGATTGAAGGCTTCGTCCCATGTTCGGATGGGACTCTCCTTTGCATGGAAGGCAAGCTTGGCGATTCGGATATGTAGATCTCCTTCTCTGTAACCGACTCTGTGTAACCCTAGCCCCCTCTGGTGTCTATATAAACCAGAGGGTTTAGTCCGTAGGACAACAACAATCATAATCATAGGCTAGCTTCTATGGTTTAGCCTCTACGATCTCGTGGTAGGTCAACTCTTGTAATACTCATATCATCAAGATCAATCAAGCAGGAAGTATGGTATTACCTCCATCGAGAGGGCCCGAACCTAGGTAAACATTGTGTCCCCCGCCTCCTGTTACCATCAGCCTTAGACGCACAGTTCGGGACCCCCTACCCGAGATCCGCCGGTTTTGACACCAACATTGGTTCTTTCATTGAGAGTTCCACTGTGCCATCATGATAAAGGCTTGATGGCTCCCTCGATCATCGGCAATGACGCGATCCAGGATGAGGTTTTTCTCCACGGACAGATCTTCGTATTCGGCGGCTTCGTACTGCGGGCCAACTCACTTGGCCATCTGGAGCAGATCGAGAGCTATGCCACTGGCCATGATGTCAGGTTTGGAAGCTTGAACTATACTGCCGACATCCGTGGAGACTTGATCTTCGACGGATTCGAGCCCATGTCAGGTGCACCGCATAGTCACGACGAGCATGACTTAGCCCTGCCGGCGGACGGTGTTCGGGAAATCACACCTGCGGCAACTCCGGCCCTCAATCCCGACTAGATCGTGCCATCCGAGGAGGGGTGGATGGACCCCGCCACAGAGGCCGCACACTCAGCGGCGATAGAGCCGAATGCTGACTTCACCTCCTATGAGACCTATGTTACCGGACCCTTGGATTCGTCCCCGGCCACAGGCTCTAAACCACCTGCGTCCGTGCCTATCCAATCTGATTGGGCACCGATCATGGAGTTTACCTCCGCGGATATTTTTCAGCACTCACCCTTGGGCGACGTTTTAAATTCATTGAGGTCTCTCTTCTTGTCAGGAGACCCTTGGCCGAACTATGTCCCACATGAGTGGGAAGCGGACGACGAAGAAATTAATTACCCACCCACCACCCACTTAATAGACACTATTGACGACTTAACCAACATGCTTGATTTCGGTTCTGAAGACATCGACGGTATGGACGACGATGCAGGAGAAGAACAGGAACCACCGCCCATAGGGCGCTGGACAACCACCTCATCATATGATATATATATATATGGTGGACACCCCCAAAGAAAGCGATGGCAATAAGGCAACGGAGGATAATCCCCTTGAGAAGCAATCTAAGCACTGGAGTCATCGACGCCGCTCTAAGCCCCGCTATAGCAAAAGCAGCGATACCGGCACAAGAGACAATAACGCTACTGATAGAGCTGAAGACGAAGACAATCCCCTCCAGCCAGGCTTCGAGCGGGAGGATGGGCAAGCTAGCCCTAAGGAACAAGCGACAGACGAAGAATCAGAGGATGACAATTACATGCCCCTCTCCGAAGACGAGGTGAGCCTCGGTGACGAACAATTTATCGTGCCTGAGGATCCCGTCGAGCAGGAGCGCTTCAAGTGCCGGCTTATAGCCACAGCAAAAAGCCTGAAGAAAAAGCAGCAGCAGCTTCAAGATGATCAAGATCTTCTAGCGGATCGATGGACCGAGGTCCTGGCAGCCGAGGAATATGAACTCGAGCGCTCAACCAAAAGTTACCAAAGCGCAGGTTGCACCACCAGCGTATGATGCGGATGACCGGCCACCTCGTGGCCGAGACGAAGTGGCATATCAGCCCGAAATCCAGCCCGCAGCCCGTCTCCAGTCAAACAAAAACACCAAGGCCCGGGTCTACACGCAGGACCTATGAGACGTATTGGAAAACAAAGCAAGACATATAAGATCAATCTACG